>NW_025961255.1:0-37158 GCF_023159225.1 Perognathus longimembris pacificus | reverse complement strand
AATGTACTGGGAACTCCTCAGAAGAATCTGATTGTGGTGAGGGAACAGAGAGATAAAAGCTCATTTAGGAACGACATGAACATGCTGCGTAGGTAGCTGTTTATCAGTAAATATCTCCACTGAGATTAAGAAAAGCAGTAGCTTAATAAATTAAGTATTCCTGGTATGGATACTGTACTGGTAACTCCCCAAAAGAATCTGGATTGTGGTGAGGGAACGAGAAAAAAGCTCATTTAGGAACGACATGAACATGCTGCGTAGGTAGCTGTTTATCAGTAAATATCTCCACTGAGATTAAGAAAAGCAGTAGCTTAATAAATTAAGTACTTCCTGGTATGTTACTGTACTGGTAACTCCCCAAAAGAATCTGGATTGTGGTGAGGGAACAGAGAAAAAAGCTCATTTAGGACCTGCACTTACGAAGGGGTAGGCAGCTGTATATCATGAGTAAACCTTCTGAGAATAAAAACAGCTGGAGCTTGTTAAGGTAATTACACAGGGGAAATGATAATGTACTGGGAACTCCTCAGAAGAATCTGATTTGTGGTGAGGGGAGATAGATAAAAGCTCATTTAGGAACGACATGAACATGCTGCGTAGGTAGCTGTTTATCAGTAAATATCTCCACTTGAGATTAAGAAAAGCAGTAGCTTAATAAATTAAGTACTTCCTGGTATGGTTACTGTACTGGTAACTCTCCAAAAGAATCTGGATTGTGGTGAGGGAACAGAGAAAAAAGCTCATTTAGGAACTGCACTTATGAAGGGGGTAGGCAGCTGTATATCAGGGAGTAAACCTTCTGAGAATAAAAACAGCTGGAGCTTGTTAAGGTAATTCACAGGGGAAAGGATAATGTACTGGGAACTCCTCAGAAGAATCTGATTGTGGTGAGGGGAGAGAGATAAAAGCTCATTTAGGAACGACATGAACATGCTGTGTAGGTAGCTGTTTATCAGTAAATATCTCCACTGAGATTAAAAAAAGCAGTAGCTTAATAAATTAAGTATTCTGGTATGTTACTGTACTGGTAACTCCCCAAAAGAATCTGGATTGTGGTGAGGGAACAGAGAAAAAAGCTCATTTAGGAACGACTTACGAACAGGGGGTAGTCAGCTGTTATCAGTAAATATCTCCACTGAGATTAAGAAAAGCAGTAGCTTAATAAATTAAGTACTTCCTGGTATGGTTACTGTACTGGAACTCCTCAAAAGAATCTGGATTGTGGTGAGGGAACAGAGAAAAAAGCTCATTTAGGAACGACATGAACATGCTGCGTAGGTAGCTGTTATCAGTAAATAACTCAACTGAGATTAAAAAACAGTAGCTTAATAAATTAAGTACTTCCTGGAATGGTTCTGTACTGGTAACCCCAAAAGAATCTGGATTGTGGTGAGGGAACAGAGAAAAAAGCTCATTTAGGACTGCACTTACGAAGGGGTAGGCAGCTGTATATCAGGGAGTAAACCTTCTGAGAATAAAAACAGCTGGAGCTTGTTAAGGTAATTACACATGGGAAAGGATAATGTACTGGGAACTCCTCAGAAGAATCTGATTTGTGGTGAGGGGAGAGAGATAAAAGCTCATTTAGGAACGACATGAACATGCTGCGTAGGTAGCTGTTTATCAGTAAATATCTCCACTGAGATTAAGAAAAGCAGTAGCTTAATAAATTAAGTACTTCCTGGTATGGTTACTGTACTGGTAACTCCCCAAAAGAATCTGGATTGTGGTGAGGGAACAGAGAAAAAAGCTCATTTAGGACCTACATTACGAAGGGGTAGGCAGCTGTATATCAGGGAGTAAACCTTCTGAGAATAAAAACAGCTGGAGCTTGTTAAGGTAATTATGCAGGGGAAAGGATAAGTACTGGGAACTCCTCAGAAGAATCTGATTTGTGGTGAGGGGAGAGAAAAAAGCTCATTTAGGAACGACATGAACATGCTGCGTAGGTAGCTGTTTATCAGTAAATATCTCCACTGAGATTAAGAAAAGCAGTAGCTTAATAAATTAAGTACTTCCTGGTATGGTTACTGTACTGGTAACTCCCAAAAGAATCTGGATTGTGGTGAGGGAACAGAGAAAAAAGCTCATTTAGGACCTGCACTTACGAAGGTGGTAGGCAGCTGTATATCATGGAGTAAACATTCTGAGAATAAAAACAGCTGAGCTTGTTAAGGTAATTACACAGGGGAAAGGATAATGTACTGGGAACTCCTCAGAAGAATCTGATTTGTGGTGAGGGGAGAGAGATAAAGCTCATTTAGGAACGACATGAACATGCTGCGTAGGTAGCTGTTTATCAGTAAATATCTCCACTGAGATTAAGAAAAGCAGTAGCTTAATAAATTAAGTACTTCCTGGTATGGTTACTGTACTGGTATCTCCCCAAAAGAATCTGGATTGTGGTGAGGAAACAGAGAAAAAATCTCATTTAGGAACGACATGAACATGCTGGGTAGGTAGCTGTTCATCAGTAAATATCTCCACTGAGATTAAGAAAAACAGTAGCTTAATAAATTAAGTACTTCCTGGTAATGTTACTGTACTGGTAACTAACCAAAAGAATCTGGATTGTGGTGAGGGACCAGAGAAAAAAGCTCATTTAGGACCTGCACTTACGAAGGGGGTAGGCAGCTGTATATCAGGGAGTAAAGCTTCTGAGAATAAAAACAGCTGGAGCTTGTTAAGGTAATTACACAGGGGAAAGGTAAAGTACTGGGAACTCCTCAGAAGAATCTGATTGTGGTGAGGGGAGACAGAATAAAAGCTCATTTAGGAACGACATGAACATGCTGCATAGGTAGCTGTTTATCAGTAAATATCTCCACTGAGATTAAGAAAAGCAGTAGCTTAATAAATTAAGTACTTCCTGGTATGGATACTGTACTGGTAACTCCCAAAAGAATCTGGATTGTGGTGAGGGAACAGAGAAAAAAGCTCATTTAGGAACGACATGAACATGCTGCGTAGGTAGCTGTTTATCAGTAAATATCTCCATGAGATTAAGAAAAGCAGTAGCTTAATAAATTAAGTACTTCCTGTTATGGTTACTGTACTGGTAACTCCCCAAAAGAATCTGGATTTGTGGTGAGGAACAGAGAAAAAAGCTCATTTAGGACCTGCACTTACGAAGGGGTAGGCAGCTGTATATCAGGGAGAAACCTTCTGAGAATAAAAACAGCTGGAGCTTGTTAAGGTAATTACACAGGGGAAAGGATAATGTACTGGGAACTCCTCAGAAGAATCTGATTTGTGGTGAGGGGAGAGAGATAAAAGCTCATTTAGGAACGACATGAACATGCTGCGTAGGTAGCTGTTTATCAGTAAATATCTCCACTGAGATTAAGAAAAGCAGTAGCTTAATAAATAAGTACTTCCTGGTATGGTTACTGTACTGGTAACTCCCCAAAAGAATCTGGATTGTGGTGAGGGAACAGAGAAAAAAGCTCATTTAAGACCTACAATTACGAAGGGGGTAGGCAGCTGTATATCAGGGAGTAAACCTTCTGAGAATAAAAACAGCTGGAGCTTGTTAAGGTAATTATGCAGGGGAAAGGATAAAGTACTGGGAACTCCTCAGAAGAATCTGATTTGTGGTGAGGGGAGAGAGATAAAAGCTCATTTAGGAACGACATGAACATGCTGCGTAGGTAGCTGTTTATCAGTAAATATCTCCACTGAGATTAAGAAAAGCAGTAGCTTAATAAATTAAGTACTTCCTGTATGGTTACTGTACTGGTAACTCCCAAAAGAATCTGGATTGTGGTGAGGGAACAGAGAAAAAAGCTCATTTAGGACCTGCACTTACGAAGGTTGTAGGCAGCTGTATATCAGGGAGTAAACATTCTGAGAATAAAAACAGCTGCAGCTTGTTAAGGTAATTACACAGGGGAAAGGATAATGTACTGGGAACTCCTCAGAAGAATCTGATTTGTGGTGAGGGGAGAGAGATAAAGCTCATTTAGGAACGACATGAACATGCTGCGTAGGTAGCTGTTTATCAGTAAATATCTCCACTGAGATTAAGAAAAGCAGTAGCTTAATAAATTAAGTACTTCCTGGTATAGTTACTGTACTGTAACTCCCCAAAAGAATCTGGATTGTGGTGAGGGAACAGAGAAAAAAGCTCATTTAGGACCCGCACTTACGAAGGGGGTAGGCAGCTGTATATCAGGGAGTAAACCATCTGAGAATAAAAACAGCTGGAGCTTGTTAAGGTAATTATGCAGGGGAAAGGATAAGTACTGGGAACTCCTCAGAAGAATCTGATTTGTGGTGAGGGGAGAGAGATAAAGCTCATTTAGGAACGACATGAACATGCTGCGTAGGTAGCTGTTTATCAGTAAATATCTCCACTGAGATTAAGAAAAGCAGGAGCTTAATAAATTAAGTACTTCCTGGTATGGTTACTGTACTGGTAACTCCCCAAAAGAATCTGGATTGTGGTGAGGGAACAGAGAAAAAAGCTCATTTAGGAACGACATGAACAGGTGGTAGGTAGCTGTTTATCAGTAAATATCTCCACTGAGATTAAAAGCAGTAGCTTAATAAATTAAGTACTTCCTGGTATGGTTACTGTACTGGGAACTCCCAAAGAATCTGGATTGTGGTGAGGGGAGAGAAAAAATGCTCATTTAGGAACGACATGAACATGCTGCGTAGGTAGCTGTTATCAGTAAATATCTCCACTGAGATTAAGAAAAGCAGGAGCTTAATAAATTAAGTACTTCCTGGTATAGTTACTGTACTGGTTAACTCCCCAAAAGAATCTGGATTGTGGTGAGGGAACAGAGAAAAAAGCTCATTTAGGACCGCACTTACGAAGGGGGTAGGCAGCTGTATATCAGGGAGTACACCTTCTGAGAATAAAAACAGCTGGAGCTTGTTAAGGTAATTACACAGGGAAAGGATAATGTACTGGGAACTCCTCAGAAGAATCTGATTTTGTGGTGAGGGGAGAGAGATAAAAGCTCATTTAGGAACGACATGAACATGCTGCGTAGGTAGCTGTTTATCAGTAAATATCTCCACTGAGATTAAGAAAAGCAGTAGCTTAATAAATTAAGTACTTCCTGGTATGGTTACTGTACTGGTATCTCCCCAAAAGAATCTGGATTGTGGTGAGGAAACAGAGAAAAAATCTCATTTAGGAACGACATGAACATGCTGCGTAGGTAGCTGTTCATCAGTAAATATCTCCACTGAGATTAAGAAAAACCGTAGCTTAATAAATTAAGTACTTCCTGGTAATGTTACTGTACTGGTAACTAACCAAAAGAATCTGGATTGTGGTGAGGGAAGAGAGAAAAAAGCTCATTTAGGACCTGCACTTACGAAGGGGTAGGCAGCTGTATATCAGGGAGTAAACCTTCTGAGAATAAAAACAGCTGGAGCTTGTTAAGGTAATTACACAGGGGAAATGATAAGGTACTGGGAACTCCTCAGAAGAATCTGATTTGTGGTGAGGGGAGATAGATAAAAGCTCATTTAGGAACGACATGAACATGCTGCGTAGGTAGCTGTTTATCAGTAAATATCTCCACTGAGATTAAGAAAAGCAGTAGCTTAATAAATTAAGTACTTCCTGGTATGGTTACTGTACTGGTAACTCCCAAAAGAATCTGGATTGTGGTGAGGGAACAGAGAAAAAAGCTCATTTAGGAACTGCACTTACGAAGGGGGTAGGCAGCTGTATATCAGGGAGTAAACCTTCTGAGAATAAAAACAGCTGGAGCTTGTTAAGGTAATTCACAGGGGAAAGGATAATGTACTGGGAACTCCTCAGAAGAATCTGATTGTGGTGAGGGAGAGAATAAAAGCTCATTTAGGAACGACATGAACATGCTGCGTAGGTAGCTGTTTATCAGTAAATATCTCCACTGAGATTAAGAAAAGCAGTAGCTTAATAAATTAAGTACTTCCTGGTATGGTTACTGTACTGGTAACTCCCCAAAAGAATCTGGATTGTGGTGAGGGAACAGAGAAAAAAGCTCATTTAGGACCTGCAATTACGAAGGGGGTAGGCAGCTGTATATCAGGGAGTATCCTTCTGAGAATAAAAACAGCTGGAGCTTGTTAAGGTAATTACACAGGGGAAAGGATAATGTACTGGGAACTCCTCAGAAGAATCTGATTTGTGGTGAGGGGAGAGAGATAAAAGCTCATTTAGGAACGACATGAACATGCTGCATAGGTAGCTGTTTATCAGTAAATATCACCACTGAGATTAAGAAAAGCAGTAGCTTAATAAATTAATATTCCTGGTATGGATACTGTACTGGTAACTCCCCAAAAGAATCTGGATTGTGGTGAGGGAACAGAGAAAAAAGCTCATTTAGGAACGACATGAACATGCTGCATAGGTAGCTGTTTATCAGTAAATATCTCCACTGAGATTAAGAAAAGCAGTAGCTTAATAAATTAAGTACTTCCTGGTATGGTTACTGTACTGGTAACTCTCCAAAAGAATCTGGATTGTGGTGAGGGAACAGAGAAAAAAGCTCATTTAGGAACTGCACTTACGAAGGGTGTAGGCAGCTGTATATCAGGGAGTAAACCTTCTGAGAATAAAAACAGCTGGAGCTTGTTAAGGTAATTACACAGGGGAAAGGATAATGTACTGGGAACTCCTCAGAAGAATCTGATTGTGGTGAGGGGAGAAATAAAAGCTCATTTAGGAACGACATGAACATGCTGCGTAGGTAGCTGTTTATCAGTAAATATCTCCACTGAGATTAAGAAAAGCAGTAGCTTAATAAATTAAGTACTTCCTGGTATGGATACTGTACTGGTAACTCCCCAAAAGAATCTGGATTGTGGTGAGGGAACAGAGAAAAAAGCTCATTTAAGAACGACATGAACATGCTGCGTAGGCAGCTGTTATCAGTAAATCTCTGAGATAAGAAAAGCAGTAGCTTAATGTTAAGTACTTCCAGGGGAAATGGACTATACTGGTAACTCCCAAAAGAATCTGATTTGTGGTGAGGGGAACAGAGAAAAAAGCTCATTTAGGAACGACTTACGAAGGGGGTAGGCACCTGTTATCAGAAATATCTCTGAGATTAAGAAAAGCAGTAGCTTAAATTAAGTACTTCCTGGTATGGATACTGTACTGGGAACTCCCAAAAGAATCTGGATTTGTGGTGAGGGGAACAGAGAAAAAAGCTCATTTAGGAACGACATGAACATGCTGCGTAGGTAGCTGTTTATCAGTAAATATCTCCACTGAGATTAAGAAAAGCAGTAGCTTAATAAATTAAGTACTTCCTGGTATGGTTACTGTACTGGTAACTCCCAAAAGAATCTGATTTGTGGTGAGGGAACAGAGAAAAAAGCTCATTTAGGACCTGCACTTACGAAGGGGGTAGGCAGCTGTATATCAGGGAGTAAACCTTCTGAGAATAAAAACAGCTGTAGCTTGTTAAGGTTATTACACAGGGGAAAGGATAATGTACTGGGAACTCCTCAGAAGAATCTGATTTGTGGTGAGGGAGAGAGATAAAAGCTCATTTAGGAACGACATCAACATGCTGCGTAGGTAGCTGTTTATCGGTAAATACTCCACTGAGATTAAGAAAAGCAGTAGCTTAATAAATTAAGTACTTCCTGGAATGGTTACTGTACTGGTAACTCCCCAAAAGAATCTGGATTGTGGTGAGGGAACAGAGAAAAAAGCTCATATAGGAGCTGCACTGGTAGGTAGCTGTATATCAGGGAGTAAATCGATTCTGACAATAAAAACAGCTGGAGCTTGTTAAGGTAATTACCCAGGGGAAAGGATAATGTACTGGGAACTCCTCAGAAGAATCTGATTTGTGGTGAGGGGAGAGAGATAAAAGCTCATTTAGGAACGACATGAACATGCTGCGTAGGTAGCTGTTTATCAGTAAATATCTCCACTGAGATTAAGAAAAGCAGTAGCTTAATAAATTAAGTACTTCCTGGTATGGTTACTGTACTGGTAACTCCCAAAAGAATCTGGATTGTGGTGAGGGAACAGAGAAAAAAGCTCATTTAAGACCTACAATTACGAAGGGGGTAGGCAGCTGTATATCAGGGAGTAAACCTTCTGAGAATAAAAACAGCTGGAGCTTGTTAAGGTAATTATGCAGGGGAAAGGATAAAGTACTGGGAACTCCTCAGAAGAATCTGCTTTGTGGTGAGGGGAGAGAGATAAAAGCTCATTTAGGAACGACATGAACATGCTGCGTAGGTAGCTGTTTATCAGTAAATATCTCCACTGAGATTAAGAAAAGCAGTAGCTTAATAAATTAAGTACTTCCTGGTATGGTTACTGTACTGGTAACTCCTCCAAAAGAATCTGGATTGTGGTGAGGGAACAGAGAAAAAACCTCATTTAGGACCTGCACTTACGAAGGTGGTAGGCAGCTGTATATCAGGGAGTAAACATTCTGAGAATAAAAACAGCTGCAGCTTGTTAAGGTAATTACACAGGGGAAAGGATAATGTACTGGGAACTCCTCAGAAGAATCTGATTTGTGGTGAGGGGAGAGAGATAAATGCTCATTTATGAACGACATGAACATGCTGCGTAGGTAGCTGTTTATCAGTAAATATCTCCACTGAGATTAAGAAAAGCAGGAGCTTAATAAATTAAGTACTTCCTGGTATATTTCTGTACTGTTAACTCCTCCAAAAGAATCTGGATTGTGGTGAGGGAACAGAGAAAAAAGCTCATTTAGGACGGGCACTTACGAAGGGGGTAGGCAGGTGTATATCAGGAGTAAACCTTCTGAGAATAAAAACAGCTGGAGCTTGTTAAGGTAATTACACAGGAGAAAGGATAATGTACTGGGAACTCCTCAGAAGAATCTGATTTGTGGTGAGGGGAGAGAGATAAAAGCTCATTTAGGAACGACATGAACATGCTGCGTAGGTAGCTGTTTATCAGTAAATATCTCCACTGAGATTAAGAAAAGCAGTAGCTTAATAAATTAAGTACTTCCTGGTATGGTTACTGTACTGGTAACTCCCAAAAGAATCTGGATTGTGGTGAGGGAACAGAGAAAAAAGCTCATTTAGGACCTGCAATTACGATGGGGGTAGGCAGCTGTATATCAGGAGTATCCTTCTGAGAATAAAAACAGCTGGAGCTTGTTAAGGTAATTCCACAGGGGAAAGGATAATGTACTGGGAACTCCTCAGAAGAATCTGATTTGTGGTGAGGGGAGAGAGATAAAAGCTCATTTAGGAACGACATGAACATGCTGCATACGTAGCTGTTTATCAGTAAATATCTCCACTGAGATTAAGAAAAGCAGTAGCTTAATAAATTAAGTATTTCCTGGTATGGATACTGTACTGGTAACTCCCCAAAAGAATCTGGATTGTGGTGAGGGAACAGAGAAAAAAGCTCATTTAGGAACGACATGAACATGGTGCATAGGTAGCTGTTTATCAGTAAATATCTCCACTGAGATTAAGAAAAGCAGTAGCTTAATAAATTAAGGTACTTCCTGGTATGGTTACTGTACTGGTATCTCCCCAAAAGAATCTGGATTGTGGTGAGGAAACAGAGAAAAAAGCTCATTTAGGAACGACATGAACATGCTGGGTAGGTAGCTGTTATCAGTAAATATCTCCACTGAGATTAAGAAAAACAGTAGCTTAATAAATTAAGTACTTCCTGGTATGGTTACTGTACTGGTAACTCCCCAAAAGAATCTGGATTGTGGTGAGGGAACAGAGAAAAAAGCTCATTTAGGACCTGCACTTACGAAGGGGGTAGGCAGCTGTATATCAGTAAACCTTCTGAGAATAAAAACAGCTGGAGCTTGTTAAGGTAATTACACAGGGGAAAGGATAAGTACTGGGAACTATTCAGAAGAATCTGATTTGTGGTGAGGGGAGAGAGATAAAAGCTCATTTAGGAACGACATGAACATGCAGCGTAGGTAGCTGTTTATCAGTAAATATCTCCACTGAGATTAAGAAAAGCAGTAGCTTAATAAATTAAGTACTTCCTGGTATGGTTACTGTACTGGTACTCCCCAAAAGAATCTGGATTGTGGTGAGGGAACAGAGAAAAAGCTCATTTAGGAACGCATGAACATGCTGCGTAGGTAGCTGTTATCAGTAAATATCTCCACTGAGATTAAGAAAAACAGTAGCTTAATAAATTAAGTACTTCCTGGTAATGTTACTGTACTGGTAACTCCCAAAAGAATCTGGATTGTGGTGAGGGAAGAGAGAAAAAGCTCATTTAGGAACGACATGAACATGCTGCGTAGGCAGCTGTATATCAGTAAATATCTCTGAGAAAAAAACAGCTAGCTTGTTAAGTAATTACCTGGAAATGATAAGGTACTGGGTAACTCCCAAAAGAATCTGGATTTGTGGTGAGGGGAGAGAAAAAAGCTCATTTAGGAACGACATTGAACATGCTGCGTAGGTAGCAGTTTATCAGTAAATATCTCCACTTGAGATTAAGAAAAGCAGTAGCTTAATAAATTAAGTACTTCCTGGTATGGTTACTGTACTGGTAACTCCTCCAAAAGAATCTGGATTTGTGGTGAGGGAACAGAGAAAAAAGCTCATTTAGGAACTGCACTTACGAAGGGTGTAGGCAGCTGTATATCAGGGAGTAAACCTTCTGAGAATAAAAACAGCTGGAGCTTGTTAAGGTAATTACACAGGGGAAAGGATAATGTACTGGGAACTCCTCAGAAGAATCTGATTTGTGGTGAGGGGAGAGAGATAAAAGCTCATTTAGGAACGACATGAACATGCTGCGTAGGTAGCTGTTTATCAGTAAATATCTCCACTGAGATTAAGAAAAGCAGTAGCTTAATAAATTAAGTACTTCCTGGTATGGTTACTGTACTGGTAACTCCCCAAAAGAATCTGGATTGTGGTGAGGGAACAGAGAAAAAAGCTCATTTAGGACTGCACTTACGAAGGGGGTAGGTAGCTGTATATCAGGGAGTAAACCTTCTGAGAATAAAAACAGCTGGAGCTTGTTAAGTAATTACACAGGGGAAAGGATATGTACTGGGTAACTCCTCAGAAGAATCTGATTTGTGGTGAGGGGGAGAGATAAAAGCTCATTTAGGAACGACATGAACATGCTGCGTAGGTAGCTGTTTATCAGTAAATATCTCCACTGAGATTAAGAAAAGCAGTAGCTTAATAAATTAAGTACTTCCTGGTATGGATACTGTACTGGTAACTCCCCAAAAGAATCTGGATTGTGGTGAGGGAACAGAGAAAAAAGCTCATTTAGGAACGACATGAACATGCTGCGTAGGTAGCTGTTTATCAGTAAATATCTCCACTGAGATTAAGAAAAGCAGTAGCTTAATAAATTAAGTACTTCCTGGTATGGTTACTGTACTGGTAACTCCCAAAAGAATCTGGATTGTGGTGAGGGAACAGAGAAAAAAGCTCATTTAGGACGCACTTACGAAGGGGTAGGCAGCTGTATATCAGGGAGTAAACCTTCTGAGAATAAAAACAGCTGGAGCTTGTTAAGGTAATTACACAGGGAAAGGATAATGTACTGGGAACTCCTCAGAAGAATCTGTGATTTGTGGTGAGGGAGAGAGATAAAAGCTCATTTAGGAACGACATGAACATGCTGCGTAGGTAGCTGTTTATCAGTAAATATCTCCACTGAGATTAAGAAAAGCAGTAGCTTAATAAATTAAGTACTTCCTGGAATGGTTACTGTACTGGTAACTCCCCAAAAGAATCTGGATTGTGGTGAGGGAACAGAGAAAAAAGCTCATTATAGGACCTGCACTTACGAAGGGGTAGGCAGCTGTATATCAGGGAGTAAACCTTCTGAGAATAAAAACAGCTGGAGCTTGTTAAGGTAATTACACAGGGGAAAGGATAATGTACTGGGAACTCCTCAGAAGAATCTGATTTGTGGTGAGGGGAGAGAGATAAAAGCTCATTTAGGAACGACATGAACATGCTGCGTAGGTAGCTGTTTATCAGTAAATATCTCCACTGAGATTAAGAAAAGCATAGCTTAATAAATTAAGTACTTCCTGGTATGGTTACTGTACTGGTAACTCCCCAAAAGAATCTGGATTGTGGTGAGGGAACAGAGAAAAAAGCTCATTTAGGACCTGCACTTACGAAGGGGGTAGGCAGCTGTATATCAGGGAGTAAACCTTCTGAGAATAAAAACAGCTGGAGCTTGTTAAGGTAATTACACAGGGGAAAGGATAATGTACTGGGAACTCCTCAGAAGAATCTGATTTGTGGTGAGGGGAGAGAGATAAAAGCTCATTTAGGAACGACATGAACATGCTGCGTAGGTAGCTGTTTATCAGTAAATATCTCCACTGAGATTAAGAAAAGCAGTAGCTTAATAAATTAAGTACTTCCTGGTATGGTTACTGTACTGGTAACTCCCCAAAAGAATCTGGATTGTGGTGAGGGAACAGAGAAAAAAGCTCATTTAGGACGCATACGAAGGGGGTAGGCAGCTGTATATCAGTAAACCTTCTGAGAATAAAAACAGCTAGCTTGTTAAGGTAATTCACAGGGGAAAGGATATGTACTGGGAACTCCTCAGAAGAATCTGATTTGTGGTGAGGGGAGAGAATAAAAGCTCATTTAGGAACGACATGAACATGCTGCGTAGGTAGCTGTTTATCAGTAAATATCTCCACTGAGATTAAAAAAGCAGTAGCTTAAATTAAGTACTTCCTGGTATGGATACTGTACTGGTAACTCCCAAAAGAATCTGGATTGTGGTGAGGGAGAGAAAAAAGCTCATTTAGGAACGACATGAACATGCTGCGTAGGTAGCTGTTTATCAGTAAATATCTCCAACTGAGATTAAGAAAAGCAGTAGCTTAATAAATTAAGTACTTCCTGGAATGGTTACTGTACTGGGAACTCCCCAAAGAATCTGGATTGTGGTGAGGGAACAGAGAAAAAAGCTCATTTAGGACTGCACTTACGAAGGGGTAGGCAGCTGTATATCAGGGAGTAAACCTTCTGAGAATAAAAACAGCTGGAGCTTGTTAAGGTAATTACACAGGGAAAGGATAATGTACTGGGAACTCCTCAGAAGAATCTGATTTGTGGTGAGGGGAGAGAGATAAAAGCTCATTTAGGAACGACATGAACATGCTGCGTAGGTAGCTGTTTATCAGTAAATATCTCCACTGAGATTAAGAAAAGCAGTAGCTTAATAAATTAAGTACTTCCTGGTATGGTTACTGTACTGGTAACTCCCCAAAAGAATCTGGATTGTGGTGAGGGAACAGAGAAAAAAGCTCATTTAGGTCCTGCAATTACGATGGGGGTAGGCAGCTGTATATCAGGAGTATCCTTCTGAGAATAAAAACAGCTGGAGCTTGTTAAGGTAATTCACAGGGGAAAGGATAATGTACTGGGAACTCCTCAGAAGAATCTGATTTGTGGTGAGGGGAGAGAGATAAAAGCTCATTTAGGAACGACATGAACATGCTGCATAGGTAGCTGTTTATCAGTAAATATCTCCACTGAGATTAAGAAAAGCAGTAGCTTAATAAATTAAGTACTTCCTGGTATGGTTACTGTACTGGTAACTCCCCAAAAGAATCTGGATTGTGGTGAGGGAACAGAGAAAAAAGCTCATTTAGGAACGACATGAACATGCTGCATAGGTAGCTGTTTATCAGTAAATATCTCCACTGAGATTAAGAAAAGCAGTAGCTTAATAAATTAAGTACTTCCTGGTATGGTTACTGTACTGGTAACTCCCCAAAAGAATCTGGATTGTGGTGAGGGAACAGAGAAAAAAGCTCATTTAGGAACGACATGAACATGCTGGGTAGGTAGCTGTTCATCAGTAAATATCTCCACTGAGATTAAGAAAAACAGTAGCTTAATAAATTAAGTACTTCCTGGTAATGTTACTGTACTGGTAACTCCCAAAAGAATCTGGATTGTGGTGAGGGCAGAGAAAAAAGCTCATTTAGGACGACTTACGAATGGCAGGCAGCTGTATATCAGGGAGTAAACCTTCTGAGAATAAAAACAGCTAGCTTGTTAAGGTAATTACACAGGGGAAAGGATACTGTACTGGGAACTCAAAGAATCTGATTTGTGGTGAGGGAGAGAGATAAAAGCTCATTTAGGAACGACATGAACATGCAGCGTAGGTAGCTGTTATCAGTAAAACCACTGAGATTAAGAAAACAGTAGCTTAATAAATTAAGTAACTTCCTGGAAAGGTTACTGTACTGGAACTCCCAAAGAATCTGGATTGTGGTGAGGGGAAGAGAGAAAAAGCTCATTTAGGAACGACATGAACATGCTGGTAGGTAGCTGTTTATCAGTAAATATCTCTGAGATTAAAAACAGTAGCTTGTTAAGGTAATTACACTGGAAATGATAAGGTACTGGGTAACTCCCAAAAGAATCTGGATTGTGGTGAGGGAGAGAAAAAAGCTCATTTAGGAACGACACTTGAACATGCTGCGTAGGTAGCAGTTTATCAGTAAATATCTCCACTTGAGATTAAGAAAAGCAGTAGCTTAATAAATTAAGTACTTCCTGGTATGGTTACTGTACTGGTAACTCCTCCAAAAGAATCTGGATTTGTGGTGAGGGAACAGAGAAAAAAGCTCATTTAGGAACTGCACTTACGAAGGGTGTAGGCAGCTGTATATCAGGGAGTAAACCTTCTGAGAATAAAAACAGCTGGAGCTTGTTAAGGTAATTACACAGGGGAAAGGATAATGTACTGGGAACTCCTCAGAAGAATCTGATTTGTGGTGAGGGGAGAGAGATAAAAGCTCATTTAGGAACGACATGAACATGCTGCGTAGGTAGCTGTTTATCAGTAAATATCTCCACTGAGATTAAGAAAAGCAGTAGCTTAATAAATTAAGTATTCTTGGTATAGGTTACTGTACTGGTAACTCCCAAAAGAATCTGGATTGTGGTGAGGGAACAGAGAAAAAAGCTCATTTAGGAACTGACATGAACATGCTGCGTAGGTAGCTGTTTATCAGTAAAACCTTCTGAGATTAAGAAAAGCAGTAGCTTAATAAATTAAGTACTTCCTGGAAATGGATACTGTACTGGAACTCCCCAAAAGAATCTGGATTTGTGGTGAGGGGAACAGAGAAAAAAGCTCATTTAGGAACGACATGAACATGCTGCGTAGGTAGCTGTTTATCAGTAAATATCTCCACTGAGATTAAGAAAAGCAGTAGCTTAATAAATTAAGTACTTCCTAGTATGGTTACTGTACTGGTAACTCCCAAAAGAATCTGGATTGTGGTGAGGGAACAGAGAAAAAAGCTCATTTAGGAACCATGAACATGCTGGTAGGCAGCTGTTATCAGTAAATATCCACTGAGATTAAAAAACAGTAGCTTGTTAAGTAATTCCTGGAAAGGTTAATGTACTGGTAACTCCCAAAAGAATCTGGATTGTGGTGAGGGAGAGAAAAAAGCTCATTTAGGAACGACATGAACATGCTGCATAGGTAGCTGTTTATCAAGTAAATATCTCCACTGAGATTAAGAAAACAGTAGCTTAATAAATTAAGTATTCCTGGAAAGGATACTGTACTGGTAACTCCCAAAAGAATCTGGATTGTGGTGAGGGAACAGAGAAAAAAGCTCATTTAGGAACGACATGAACATGCTGCGTAGGTAGCTGTTTATCAGTAAATATCTCCACTGAGATTAAGAAAAGCAGTAGCTTAATAAATTAAGTACTTCCTGGTATGGTTACTGTACTGGTATCTCCCCAAAAGAATCTGGATTGTGGTGAGGAAACAGAGAAAAAATCTCATTTAGGAACGACATGAACATGCTGGGTAGGTAGCTGTTCATCAGTAAATATCTCCACTGAGATTAAGAAAAACAGTAGCTTAATAAATTAAGTACTTCCTGGTAATGTTACTGTACTGGTAACTAACCAAAAGAATCTGGATTGTGGTGAGGGACCAGAGAAAAAAGCTCATTTAGGACCTGCACTTACGAAGGGGGTAGGCAGCTGTATATCAGGGAGTAAACCTTCTGAGAATAAAAACAGCTGGAGCTTGTTAAGGTAATTACACAGGGGAAAGGATAAAGTACTGGGAACTTCAGAAGAATCTGATTGTGGTGAGGGGAGAGAGATAAAAGCTCATTTAGGAACGACATGAACATGCTGCGTAGGTAGCTGTTTATCAGTAAATATCTCCACTGAGATTAAGAAAAGCAGTAGCTTAATAAATTAAGTACTTCCTGGTATGGTTACTGTACTGGTAACTCCCCAAAAGAATCTGGATTGTGGTGAGGGAACAGAGAAAAAAGCTCATTTAGGAACGACACGAACATGCTGCGTAGGTAGCTGTTATCAGTAAATATCTCTGAGATTAAAAACAGCTGGAGCTTGTTAAGTAATTCCAGGGGAAATGATAAGGTACTGGTAACTCCTCAAAAGAATCTGGATTTGTGGTGAGGGGAGAGAAAAAAGCTCATTTAGGACGACATTGAACATGCTTCGTAGGTAGGCAGTGTATATCAGTAAAACCTTCTGAGAATAAAAACAGCTGGAGCTTAATAAATTAAGGTATTCCGAAAGGATATGTACTGGTAACTCCTCAAAAGAATCTGATTGTGGTGAGGGGAGAGAAAAAAGCTCATTTAGGAACGACACGAACATGCTGCGTAGGTAGCTGTTTATCAGTAAATATCTCCACTGAGATTAAGAAAAGCAGTAGCTTAATTAAGTACTTCCTGGTATGGATACTGTACTGGTAACTCCCAAAAGAATCTGATTGTGGTGAGGGAACAGAGAAAAAAGCTCATTTAGGAACGACATGAACGAAGGGGCGTAGGCAGCTGTATATCAGTAAACCTTCTGAGAATAAAAACAGCTGGAGCTTGTTAAGTAACTTCCAGGGGAAAGGTTATGTACTGGGAACTCCTCAGAAGAATCTGATTTGTGGTGAGGGGAGAGAATAAAAGCTCATTTAGGAACGACATGAAATGGGTAGGCAGCTGTTTATCAGTAAATATCTCCACTGAGATTAAGAAAAGCAGTAGCTTAATAAATTACACAGGGTATGGATACTGTACTGGTAACTCCCCAAAAGAATCTGGATTGTGGTGAGGGAACAGAGAAAAAAGCTCATTTAGGAACGACATGAACGAATGCTGCGTAGGCAGCTGTATATCAGTAAATATCTCCACTGAGATTAAGAAAACAGCTAGCTTGTTAAGGTAATTCCTGGAAATGGATAATGTACTGGGTAACTCCCAGAAGAATCTGATTTGTGGTGAGGGGAGAGAAAAAAGCTCATTTAGGACGACACGAACAGGGGGTAGGCAGCTGTTTATCAGTAAATATCTCCACTGAGATTAAAAAAGCAGTAGCTAATAAATTAAGTATTCCTGGAAAGGATAACTGTACTGGGAACTCCCCAAAAGAATCTGGATTTGTGGTGAGGGAACAGAGATAAAAGCTCATTTAGGAACGACATGAACATGCTGCGTAGGTAGCTGTTTATCAGTAAATAACTCCACTGAGATTAAGAAAAGCAGTAGCTTAATAAATTAAGTACTTCCTGGAATGGTTCTGTACTGGTAACTCCCCAAAGAATCTGGATTGTGGTGAGGGGAACAGAGAAAAAAGCTCATATAGGAACGACACGAACATGGGTAGGTAGCTGTTATCAGTAAATATCTCCACTGAGATTAAAAACAGCTGGAGCTTAATAAATTAAGTACTTCCTGGAAAGGTTACTGTACTGGTAACTCCCAAAGAATCTGGATTGTGGTGAGGGAGAGAGAAAAAGCTCATTTAGGACCTGCACTTACGAATGCTGGTAGGCAGCTGTTATCAGTAAATATCTCCACTGAGATTAAGAAAACAGCTAGCTTAATAAATTAAGTATTACACAGGGGAAAGGTTATGTACTGGGAACTCCCAGAAGAATCTGATTTGTGGTGAGGGGAGAGAAAAAAGCTCATTTAGAACGACATGACATGCTGCGTAGGCAGCTGTTATCAGTAAATATCTCCACTGAGATTAAAAACAGCTGGAGCTTAATAAATTAAGGGTAGGATAAGTACTGGGAACTCCCAAAAGAATCTGATTGTGGTGAGGGGAGAGAAAAAAGCTCATTTAGGAACGACATGAACATGCTGCGTAGGTAGCTGTTATCAGTAAATATCTCCACTGAGATTAAGAAAACAGTAGCTTAATAAATTAAGTACTTCCTGGTATGGTTACTGTACTGGTAACTCCCGAAAAGAATCTGCTTTGTGGTGAGGGAACAGAGAAAAAAGCTCATTTAGGACTGCACTTACGAAGGGGGTAGGCAGCTGTATATCAGGGAGTAAACCTTCTGAGAATAAAAACAGCTGGAGCTTGTTAAGGTAATTACACATGGGAAATGGATAATGTACTGGGAACTCCTCAGAAGAATCTGGATTTGTGGTGAGGGGAGAGAAAAAAGCTCATTTAGGAACGACATGAACATGCTGCGTAGGTAGCTGTTTATCAGTAAATATCTCCACTGAGATTAAGAAAAGCAGTAGCTTAATAAATTAAGTACTTCCTGGTATGGTTACTGTACTGGTAACTCCCCAAAAGAATCTGGATTGTGGTGAGGGAACAGAGAAAAAAGCTCATTTAGGACCTGCACTTACGAAGGGGGTAGGCAGCTGTATATCAGGGAGTAAACCTTCTGAGAATAAAAACAGCTGGAGCTTGTTAAGGTAATTACACAGGGGAAAGGATAATGTACTGGGAACTCCTCAGAAGAATCTGATTTGTGGTGAGGGGAGGGAGATATAAGCTCATTTAGGAACGACATGAACATGCTGCGTAGGTAGCTGTTTATCAGTAAATATCTCCACTGAGATTAAGAAAAGCAGTAGCTTAATAAATTAAGTACTTCCTGGTATGGTTACTGTACTGGTAACTCCCCAAAAGAATCTGGATTGTGGTGAGGGAACAGAGAAAAAAGCTCATTTAGGACCTGCATACGAAGGGGGTAGGCAGCTGTATATCAGTAAACCACTGAGATAAAAAACAGCTGGAGCTTGTTAAGGTAATTACACAGGGGAAAGGATAATGTACTGGGAACTCCTCAGAAGAATCTGGATTTGTGGTGAGGAGAGAATAAAAGCTCATTTAGGAACGACATGAACATGCTGCGTAGGTAGCTGTTTATCAGTAAATATCTCCACTGAGATTAAGAAAAGCAGTAGCTTAATAAATTAAGTACTTCCTGGTATGGTTACTGTACTGGTAATCCCCAAAAGAATCTGGATTGTGGTGAGGGAACAGAGAAAAAAGCTCATTTAGGACCTGCACTTACGAAGGGGGTAGGCAGCTGTATATCAGGGAGTAAACCTTCTGAGAATAAAAACAGCTGGAGCTTGTTAAGGTAATTACACAGGGGAAAGGATAATGTACTGGGAACTCCTCAGAAGAATCTGATTTGTGGTGAGGGGAGAGAGATAAAAGCTCATTTAGGAACGACATGAACATGCTGCGTAGGTAGCTGTTTATCAGTAAATATCTCCACTGAGATTAAGAAAAGCAGTAGCTTAATAAATTAAGTACTTCCTGGTATGGTTACTGTACTGGTAACTCCCCAAAAGAATCTGGATTGTGGTGAGGGAACAGAGAAAAAAGCTCATTTAGGAACGACATGAACATGCTGCGTAGGTAGCTGTTATCAGTAAATATCTCCACTGAGATTAAGAAAAGCAGTAGCTTAATAAACTAAGTACTTCCTGGTATGGTTACTGTACTGGTAACTCCAAAAGAATCTGGATTGTGGTGAGGGAAGAGAGAAAAAAGCTCATTTAGGACTGCACTTACGAAGGGGTAGGCAGCTGTATATCAGGGAGTAAACCTTCTGAGAATAAAAACAGCTGGAGCTTGTTAAGGTAATTACACAGGGGAAAGGATAAAGTACTGGGAACTCCTCAGAAGAATCTGATTTGTGGTGAGGGAGAAGATAAAAGCTCATTTAGGAACGACATGAACATGCTGCGTAGGTAGCTGTTTATCAGTAAATATCTCCACTGAGATTAAGAAAAGCAGTAGCTTAATAAATTAAGTACTTCCTGGTATGGATACTGTACTGGTAACTCCCCAAAAGAATCTGGATTGTGGTGAGGGAACAGAGAAAAAAGCTCATTTAGGAACTGCACTTACGAAGGGTGTAGGCAGCTGTATATCAGGGAGTAAACCTTCTGAGAATAAAAACAGCTGGAGCTTGTTAAGGTAATTCACAGGGGAAAGGATAATGTACTGGGAACTCCTCAGAAGAATCTGATTTGTGGTGAGGGGAGACAGAATAAAAGCTCATTTAGGAACGACATGTACATGCTGCATAGGTAGCTGTTTATCAGTAAATATCTCCACTGAGATTAAGAAAAGCAGTAGCTTAATAAATTAAGTACTTCCTGGTATGGATACTGTACTGGTAACTCCCAAAAGAATCTGGATTGTGGTGAGGGAACAGAGAAAAAAGCTCATTTAGGAACGACATGAACATGCTGCGTAGGTAGCTGTTTATCAGTAAATATCTCCACTGAGATTAAGAAAAGCAGTAGCTTAATAAATTAAGTACTTCCTGGTATGGTTACTGTACTGGTAACTCCCCAAAAGAATCTGGATTTTGGTGAAGGAACAGAGAAAAAAGCTCATTTAGGACCTGCACTTACGAAGGGGGTAGGCAGCTGTATATCAGGGAGTAAACCTTCTGAGAATAAAAACAGCTGGAGCTTGTTAAGGTTATTACACAGGGGAAAGGATAATGTACTGGGAACTCCTCAGAAGAATCTGATTTGATTTGTGGTGAGGGGAGAGAGATAAAAGCTCATTTAGGAATGACATGAACATGCTGCGTAGGTAGCTGTTTATCAGTAAATATCTCCACTGAGATTAAGAAAAGCAGTAGCTTAATAAATTAAGTACTTCCTGGTATGGTTTACTGTACTGGTAACTCCCCAAAAGAATCTGGATTGTGGTGAGGGAACAGAGAAAAAAGCTCATATAGGATCTGCACTTACGAAGGGGTAGGCAGCTGTATATCAGGGAGTAAACCTTCTGAGAATAAAAACAGCTGGAGCTTGTTAAGGTAATTACACAGGGGAAAGGATAATGTACTGGGAACTCCTCAGAAGAATCTGATTTGTGGTGAGGGGAGAGAGATAAAAGCTCATTTAGGAACGACATGAACATGCTGCGTAGGTAGCTGTTTATCAGTAAATATCTCCACTGAGATTAAGAAAAGCAGTAGCTTAATAAATTAAGTACTTCCTGGTATGGTTACTGTACTGGTAACTCCCCAAAAGAATCTGGATTGTGGTGAGGGAACAGAGAAAAAAGCTCATTTAAGACCTACAATTACGAAGGGGGTAGGCAGCTGTATATCAGGGAGTAAACCTTCTGAGAATAAAAACAGCTGGAGCTTGTTAAGGTAATTATGCAGGGGAAAGGATAAAGTACTGGGAACTCCTCAGAAGAATCTGCTTTGTGGTGAGGGGAGAGAGATAAAAGCTCATTTAGGAACGACATGAACATGCTGCGTAGGTAGCTGTTTATCAGTAAATATCTCCACTGAGATTAAGAAAAGCAGTAGCTTAATAAATTAAGTACTTCCTGGTATGGTTACTGTACTGGTAACTCCCAAAAGAATCTGGATTGTGGTGAGGGAACAGAGAAAAAACCTCATTTAGGACCTGCACTTACGAAGGTGGTAGGCAGCTGTATATCAGGGAGTAAACATTCTGAGAATAAAAACAGCTGCAGCTTGTTAAGGTAATTACACAGGGGAAAGGATAATGTACTGGGAACTCCTCAGAAGAATCTGATTTGTGGTGAGGGGAGAGAGATAAATGCTCATTTATGAACGACATGAACATGCTGCGTAGGTAGCTGTTTATCAGTAAATATCTCCACTGAGATTAAGAAAAGCAGGAGCTTAATAAATTAAGTACTTCCTGGTATAGTTTCAGTACTGTTAACTCCCCAAAAGAATCTGGATTGTGGTGAGGGAACAGAGAAAAAAGCTCATTTAGGACGGGCACTTACGAAGGGGGTAGGCAGGTGTATATCAGGAGTAAACCTTCTGAGAATAAAAACAGCTGGAGCTTGTTAAGGTAATTACACAGGAGAAAGGATAATGTACTGGGAACTCCTCAGAAGAATCTGATTTGTGGTGAGGGGAGAGAGATAAAAGCTCATTTAGGAACGACATGAACATGCTGCGTAGGTAGCTGTTTATCAGTAAATATCTCCACTGAGATTAAGAAAAGCAGTAGCTTAATAAATTAAGTACTTCCTGGTATGGTTACTGTACTGGTAACTCCCCAAAAGAATCTGGATTGTGGTGAGGGAACAGAGAAAAAAGCTCATTTAGGACCTGCACTTACGAAGGGGGTAGGCAGCTGTATATCAGGGAGTAAACCTTCTGAGAATAAAAACAGCTGGAGCTTGTTAAGGTAATTACACAGGGGAAAGGATAATGTACTGGGAACTCCTCAGAAGAATCTGATTTGTGGTGAGGGGAGAGAGATAAAAGCTCATTTAGGAACGACATGAACATGCTGCATACGTAGCTGTTTATCAGTAAATATCTCCACTGAGATTAAGAAAAGCAGTAGCTTAATAAATTAAGTATTTCCTGGTATGGCATACTGTACTGGTAACTCCCCAAAAGAATCTGGATTGTGGTGAGGGAACAGAGAAAAAAGCTCATTTAGGAACGACATACGACATGGTGCATAGGTAGCTGTTTATCAGTAAATATCTCCACTGAGATTAAGAAAAGCAGTAGCTTTAAGGTACTTCCTGGTATGGTTACTGTACTGGAACTCCCAAAAGAATCTGGATTGTGGTGAGGAAACAGAGAAAAATCTCATTTAGGAACGACATGAACATGCTGGGTAGGTAGCTGTTCATCAGTAAATATCTCCACTGAGATTAAGAAAAACAGTAGCTTAATAAATTAAGTACTTCCTGGTATGGTTACTGTACTGGTAACTCCCAAAAGAATCTGGATTGTGGTGAGGGAACAGAGAAAAAAGCTCATTTAGGACCTGCACTTACGAAGGGGGTAGGCAGCTGTATATCAGGGAGTAAACCTTCTGAGAATAAAAACAGCTGGAGCTTGTTAAGGTAATTACACAGGGGAAAGGATGTACTGGGACTACTCCTCAGAAGAATCTGATTTGTGGTGAGGGGAGAGAGATAAAAGCTCATTTAGGAACGACATGAACATGCTGCGTAGGTAGCTGTTTATCAGTAAATATCTCCACTGAGATTAAGAAAAGCAGTAGCTTAATAAATTAAGTACTTCCTGGTATGGTTACTGTACTGGTAACTCCCCAAAAGAATCTGGATTGTGGTGAGGGAACAGAGAAAAAAGCTCATTTAGGACCTGCACTTACGAAGGGGGTAGGCAGCTGTATTCAGGGAGTAAACCTTCTGAGAATAAAAACAGCTGGAGCTTGTTAAGTAATTACACAGGGGAAAGGATAATGTACTGGGAACTCCTCAGAAGAATCTGATTTGTGGTGAGGGGAGAGAGATAAAAGCTCATTTAGGAACGACATGAACATGCTGCGTAGGTAGCTGTTTATCAGTAAATATCTCCACTGAGATTAAGAAAAGCAGTAGCTTAATAAATTAAGTATTCCTGGTATGGTTACTGTACTGGTAACTCCCCAAAAGAATCTGGATTGTGGTGAGGGAACAGAGAAAAAAGCTCATTTAGGAACGACTTGAACAGGGGTAGGCAGCTGTTATCAGTAAATATCTCTGAGATTAAGAAAAGCAGTAGCTTAATAAATTAAGTACTTCCTGGTATGGTTACTGTACTGGTAACTCCTCAAAAGAATCTGGATTTGTGGTGAGGGAACAGAGAAAAAAGCTCATTTAGGAACTGCACTTACGAAGGGTGTAGGCAGCTGTATATCAGTAAATACCTTCTGAGAATAAAAACAGCTGGAGCTTGTTAAGGTAATTACACTGGAAAGGATAATGTACTGGGAACTCCCTCAGAAGAATCTGATTTGTGGTGAGGGGAGAGAGATAAAAGCTCATTTAGGAACGACATGAACATGCTGCGTAGGTAGCTGTTTATCAGTAAATATCTCCACTGAGATTAAGAAAAGCAGTAGCTTAATAAATTAAGTACTTCCTTGGTATGGTTACTGTACTGGTAACTCCCCAAAAGAATCTGGATTGTGGTGAGGGAACAGAGAAAAAAGCTCATTTAGGAACTGACATGAACATGCTGGTAGGTAGCTGTTTATCAGAAAACCTTCTGAGATTAAGAAAAGCAGTAGCTTAATAAATTAAGTACTTCCAGGGGTATGGTTATGTACTGGTAACTCCCAAAAGAATCTGATTTGTGGTGAGGGGAACAGAGAAAAAAGCTCATTTAGGAACGACATGAACATGCTGCGTAGGTAGCTGTTATCAGTAAATATCTCCACTGAGATTAAGAAAAGCAGTAGCTTAATTAAGTACTTCCAGGGGTATGGATACTGTACTGGTAACTCCCCAAAAGAATCTGGATTGTGGTGAGGGAACAGAGAAAAAAGCTCATTTAGGAACGACATGAACATGCTGCGTAGGTAGCTGTTTATCAGTAAATTCCACTGAGATTAAGAAAAGCAGTAGCTTAATAAATTAAGTACTTCCTGGAAGGTTACTGTACTGGTAACTCCCCAAAAGAATCTGGATTGTGGTGAGGGAACAGAGAAAAAAGCTCATTTAGGACTGCACTTACGAAGGGGGTAGGCAGCTGTATATCAGGGAGTAAAACCTTCTGAGAATAAAAACAGCTGGAGCTTGTTAAGGTAATTACACAGGGAAAGGATAATGTACTGGGAACTCCTCAGAAGAATCTGGATTTGTGGTGAGGGAGAGAGATAAAAGCTCATTTAGGAACGACATGAACATGCTGCGTAGGTAGCTGTTTATCAGTAAATATCTCTGAGATTAAGAAAAGCAGTAGCTTAATAAATTAAGTACTTCCTGGAATGGTTACTGTACTGGTAACTCCCCAAAAGAATCTGGATTGTGGTGAGGGAACAGAGAAAAAAGCTCATTTATACGACATGAACGAAGGGGTAGGCAGCTGTATATCAGGGAGTAAATATCTCCACTGAGATAAAAAACAGCTGGAGCTTGTTAAGGTAATTACACAGGGGAAAGGATAATGTACTGGGAACTCCTCAGAAGAATCTGATTTGTGGTGAGGGGAGAGAGATAAAAGCTCATTTAGGAACGACATGAACATGCTGCGTAGGTAGCTGTTTATCAGTAAATATCTCCACTGAGATTAAGAAAAGCAATAGCTTAATAAATTAAGTACTTCCTGGTATGGTTACTGTACTGGTAACTCCCCAAAAGAATCTGGATTGTGGTGAGGGAACAGAGAAAAAAGCTCATTTAGACCTGCACTTACGAAGGGGGTAGGCAGCTGTATATCAGGGAGTAAACCTTCTGAGAATAAAAACAGCTGGAGCTTGTTAAGGTAATTACACAGGGGAAAGGATAATGTACTGGGAACTCCTCAGAAGAATCTGATTTGTGGTGAGGGGAGAGAGATAAAAGCTCATTTAGGAACGACATGAACATGCTGCGTAGGTAGCTGTTTATCAGTAAATATCTCCACTGAGATTAAGAAAAGCAGTAGCTTAATAAATTAAGTACTTCCTGGTATGGTTTACTGTACTGGTAACTCCCCAAAAGAATCTGGATTGTGGTGAGGGAACAGAGAAAAAAGCTCATTTAGGACGCACTTACGAAGGGGGTAGGCAGCTGTATATCAGGGAGTAAACCTTCTGAGAATAAAAACAGCTGGAGCTTGTTAAGGTATTACACAGGGGAAAGGATAATGTACTGGGAACTAACTCAGAAGAATCTGATTTGTGGTGAGGGAGAGAGATAAAAGCTCATTTAGGAACTGACTTGAACATGCTGCGTAGGTAGCTGTTTATCAGTAAATATCTCCACTGAGATTAAAAAGCAGTAGCTTAATAAATAAGTACTTCCTGGTATGGTTACTGTACTGGTAACTCCCAAAAGAATCTGGATTGTGGTGAGGGAACAGAGAAAAAAGCTCATTTAGGAACGACATGAACATGCTGGGTAGGTAGCTGTTATCAGTAAATACTCCACTGAGATTAAGAAAACAGTAGCTTAATAAATTAAGTACTTCCTGGAATGGTTACTGTACTGGGAACTCCCAAAGAATCTGGATTGTGGTGAGGGAACAGAGAAAAAAGCTCATTTAGGACTGCACTTACGAAGGGGTTAGGCAGCTGTATATCAGGGAGTAAACCTTCTGAGAATAAAAACAGCTGGAGCTTGTTAAGGTAATTACACATGGAAAGGATAATGTACTGGGAACTCCTCAGAAGAATCTGATTTGTGGTGAGGGGAGAGAGATAAAAGCTCATTTAGGAACGACATGAACATGCTGCGTAGGTAGCTGTTTATCAGTAAATATCTACTGAGATTAAGAAAAGCAGTAGCTTAATAAATTAAGTACTTCCTGGTATGGTTACTGTACTGGTAACTCCCCAAAAGAATCTGGATTGTGGTGAGGGAACAGAGAAAAAAGCTCATTTAGGAACTGCACTTACGAGGGGTAGGCAGCTGTATATCAGGGAGTAAATATTCTGAGAATAAAAACAGCTGGAGCTTGTTAAGGTAATTCACAGGGGAAAGGATAATGTACTGGGAACTCCTCAGAAGAATCTGATTTGTGGTGAGGGGAGGAGATAAAAGCTCATTTAGGAACGACATGAACATGCTGCATAGGTAGCTGTTTATCAGTAAATATCTCCACTGAGATTAAGAAAAGCAGTAGCTTAATAAATTAAGTACTTCCTGGTATGGTTACTGTACTGGTAACTCCCCAAAAGAATCTGGATTGTGGTGAGGGAACAGAGAAAAAAGCTCATTTAGGAACGACATGAACAGGCTGTAGGTAGCTGTTATCAGTAAATATCTCCACTGAGATTAAGAAAAGCAGTAGCTTAATAAATTAAGTACTTCCTGGTATGGTTACTGTACTGGAACTCCCCAAAAGAATCTGGATTGTGGTGAGGGAACAGAGAAAAAAGCTCATTTAGAACGACATGAACATGCTGTAGGTAGCTGTTATCAGTAAATATCTCCACTGAGATTAAGAAAACAGTAGCTTAATAAATTAAGTACTTCCTGGTAATGGTTACTGTACTGGTAACTCCCAAAAGAATCTGGATTGTGGTGAGGGACAGAGAAAAAAGCTCATTTAGGACCTGCACTTACGAATGGCGTAGGCAGCTGTATATCAGGGAGTAAACCTTCTGAGAATAAAAACAGCTAGCTTGTTAAGGTAATTACACAGGGGAAAGGATAAGTACTGGGAACTCCCCAAAAGAATCTGATTTGTGGTGAGGGGAGAGAGATAAAAGCTCATTTAGGAACGACATGAACATGGCGTAGGTAGCTGTTTATCAGAAAATTCTGAGATTAAGAAAAGCAGTAGCTTAATAAATTAAGTACTTCCTGGAAAGGTTACTGTACTGGAACTAACCAAAAGAATCTGGATTGTGGTGAGGGAGAGAGAAAAAGCTCATTTAGGACCTGCACTTACGAATGGGTAGGCAGCTGTTTATCAGGGAGTAAATATCTCTGAGATTAAAAAACAGCTAGCTTGTTAATAATTACACAGGGGAAATGTATGGTACTGTACTGGAACTCCTCAGAAGAATCTGATTTGTGGTGAGGGGAACAGAGAAAAAGCTCATTTAGGAACGACATGAACATGCTGCGTAGGTAGCAGTTTATCAGTAAATATCTCCACTGAGATTAAGAAAAGCAGTAGCTTAATAAATTAAGTACTTCCTGGTATGGTTACTGTACTGGTAACTCCAAAAGAATCTGGATTGTGGTGAGGGAACAGAGAAAAAAGCTCATTTAGGAACTGCACTTACGAAGGGGGTAGGCAGCTGTATATCAGGGAGTAAACCTTCTGAGAATAAAAACAGCTGGAGCTTGTTAAGGTAATTACACAGGGGAAAGGATAATGTACTGGGAACTCCTCAGAAGAATCTGATTTGTGGTGAGGGGAGAGAGATAAAAGCTCATTTAGGAACGACATGAACATGCTGCGTAGGTAGCTGTTTATCAGTAAATATCTCCACTGAGATTAAGAAAAGCAGTAGCTTTTAAGTATTCCGTATGGATACTGTACTGGTAACTCCCCAAAAGAATCTGGATTGTGGTGAGGGAACAGAGAAAAAAGCTCATTTAGGAACCTGCATACGAATGCTGGTAGGCAGCTGTATATCAGGGAGTAAATATCTTCTGAGATAAAAAACAGCTGGAGCTTGTTAAGTATTCACAGGGGAAATGGATATGTACTGGGAACTCCTCAGAAGAATCTGATTTGTGGTGAGGGGAGAGAATAAAAGCTCATTTACGACTGACTTACATGCTGCGTAGGTAGCTGTTTATCAGTAAATATTCCACTGAGATTAAGAAAAGCAGTAGCTTAATAAATTAAGTACTTCCAGGGGTATGGTTACTGTACTGGTAACTCCCAAAAGAATCTGGATTGTGGTGAGGGAACAGAGAAAAAAGCTCATTTAGGAACGACATGAACATGCTGTAGGCAGCTGTATATCAGTAAATATCCTTCTGAGATAAAAAACAGCTGGAGCTTAATAAATTAAGGTAATTCACAGGGGAAAGGATAATGTACTGGAACTCCTCAGAAGAATCTGATTGTGGTGAGGGGAGAGAGATAAAAGCTCATTTAGGAACGACATGAAATGCTGCATACGTAGCTGTTTATCAAGTAAATATCTCCACTGAGATTAAGAAAAGCAGTAGCTTAATAAATTAAGTATTCCTGGAAAGGATATGTACTGGTAACTCCCCAAAAGAATCTGGATTGTGGTGAGGGAACAGAGAAAAAAGCTCATTTAGGAACGACATGAACATGCTGCGTAGGTAGCTGTTTATCAGTAAATATCTCCACTGAGATTAAGAAAAGCAGTAGCTTAATAAATTAAGTACTTCCTGGTATGGTTACTGTACTGGTAACTCCCCAAAAGAATCTGGATTGTGGTGAGGGAACAGAGAAAAAAGCTCATTTAGGAACGACATGAACAGGGGGTAGGTAGCTGTTATCAGTAAATATCTCCACTGAGATTAAAAACAGTAGCTTAATAAATTAAGTACTTCCTGGAAAGGTTACTGTACTGGTAACTCCCAAAAGAATCTGGATTGTGGTGAGGGAGAGAGAAAAAGCTCATTTAGGGACATGAACAGGGGCTGCTAGGCAGCTGTATATCAGTAATACCACTGAGATTAAGAAAACAGCTGGAGCTTAATAAATTAAGTATTACACAGGGGAAATGGATACTGTACTGGTAACTCAGAAGAATCTGATTTGTGGTGAGGGGAGAGAGATAAAAGCTCATTTAGGAACGACATGAACATGCTGCGTAGGTAGCTGTTTATCAGTAAATATCTCCACTGAGATTAAGAAAAGCAGTAGCTTAATAAATTAAGTACTTCCTGGTAATGGTTACTGTACTGGTAACTCCCAAAAGAATCTGGATTGTGGTGAGGGAAAGAGAAAAAAGCTCATTTAGGACCTGCACTTACGAAGGGGTAGGCAGCTGTATATCAGGGAGTAAACCTTCTGAGAATAAAAACAGCTGGAGCTTGTTAAGGTAATTACACAGGGGAAAGATAAGTACTGGGAACTCCTCAGAAGAATCTGATTGTGGTGAGGGGAGAGAAAAAAGCTCATTTAGGAACGACATTGAACATGCTCGTAGGTAGCTGTTTATCAGTAAATATCTCCACTGAGATTAAGAAAAGCAGTAGCTTAATAAATTAAGTACTTCCTGTATGGATACTGTACTGGTAACTCCCAAAAGAATCTGGATTGTGGTGAGGGAACAGAGAAAAAAGCTCATTTAGGAACTGACTTACGAATGGCGTAGGTAGCTGTATATCAGGGAGTAAATATCTCCAGAATAAAAAGCAGTAGCTTAATAAATTAAGTACTTCCTGGTAGGATACTGTACTGGTAACTCCCAGAAGAATCTGATTTGTGGTGAGGGAACAGAGAAAAAAGCTCATTTAGGAACGACATGAACATGCTGCGTAGGTAGCTGTTATCAGTAAATATCTCCTGAGAATAAAAAGCAGTAGCTTAATAAATTAAGTACTTCCTGGTATGTTACTGTACTGGGAACTCCTCAAAAGAATCTGGATTTGTGGTGAGGGAACAGAGAAAAAAGCTCATTTAGGACGCACTTATGAATGGGTAGGCAGCTGTATATCAGTAAACCTTCTCCAGAATAAAAACAGCAGAGCTTGTTAAGGTAATTACACAGGGAAAGGATAATGTACTGGGTAACTCCTCAGAAGAATCTGATTTGTGGTGAGGGGAGAGAGATAAAAGCTCATTTAGGAACGACATGAACATGCTGCGTAGGTAGCTGTTTATCAGTAAATATCTCCACTGAGATTAAGAAAAGCTAGCTTAATAAATTAAGTACTTCCTGGTATGGTTACTAATGTACTGGTAACTCCCAAAGAATCTGATTTGTGGTGAGGGAACAGAGAAAAAAGCTCATTTAGGACCTGACACTTACGAAGGGGGTAGGCAGCTGTATATCAGTAAATATCTCCTTCTGAGAATAAAAACAGCTAGCTTAAATTAAGTATTACACAGGGGAAAGGATAACTGTACTGGTAACTCCCAAAAGAATCTGGATTTGTGGTGAGGGAAGAGATAAAAGCTCATTTAGGAATGACATGAACATGCTGCGTAGGTAGCTGTTTATCAGTAAATATCTCCACTGAGATTAAGAAAAGCAGTAGCTTAATAAATTAAGTACTTCCTGGAATGGTTACTGTACTGGTAACTCCCCAAAGAATCTGGATTGTGGTGATGGGAACAGAGAAAAAAGCTCATTAGGAACGATATGAACATGCTTAGGTAGCTGTTATCAGTAAATATCTCCACTGAGATTAAGAAAAACAGTAGCTTAATAAATTAAGTACTTCCTGGTAATGGTTACTGTACTGGGTAACTCCCAAAGAATCTGGATTGTGGTGAGGGAGAGAAAAAAGCTCATTTAGGACCTGCACTTACGAAGGGGGTAGGCAGCTGTTATCAGTAAACCACTGAGATTAAGAAAACAGCTGGAGCTTAATAAATTAAGTAATTACCAGGGGAAAGGTTATGTACTGGAACTCCCAGAAGAATCTGATTTGTGGTGAGGGGAGAGAGATAAAAGCTCATTTAGGACGACACGACATGCTGCGTAGGCAGCTGTATATCAGTAAATATCTCCACTGAGATTAAAAACAGTAGCTTGTTAAGGTAATTCAAGGGTAGGATAGTACTGGGAACTCCCCAAAGAATCTGATTGTGGTGAGGGGAGAGAAAAAAGCTCATTTAGGAACGACATGAACATGCTGCGTAGGTAGCTGTTATCAGTAAATATCTCCACTGAGATTAAGAAAACAGTAGCTTAATAAATTAAGTACTTCCTGGTATGGTTACTGTACTGGAAACTCCCAAAAGAATCTGATTGTGGTGAGGGAACAGAGAAAAAAGCTCATTTAGGACCTGCACTTACGAAGGGGTAGGCAGCTGTATATCAGGGAGTAAACCTTCTGAGAATAAAAACAGCTGGAGCTTGTTAAGGTAATTACACATGGGAAAGGATAATGTACTGGGAACTCCTCAGAAGAATCTGATTTGTGTGAGGGGAGAGAAAAAAGCTCATTTAGGAACGACATGAACATGCTGCGTAGGTAGCTGTTTATCAGTAAATATCTCCACTGAGATTAAGAAAAGCAGTAGCTTAATAAATTAAGTACTTCCTGGTATGGTTACTGTACTGGTAACTCCCCAAAAGAATCTGGATTGTGGTGAGGGAACAGAGAAAAAAGCTCATTTAGGACTGCACTTACGAAGGGGGTAGGCAGCTGTATATCAGGGAGTACCTTCTGAGAATAAAAACAGCTGGAGCTTGTTAAGGTAATTACACAGGGGAAAGGATAATGTACTGGGAACTCCTCAGAAGAATCTGATTTGTGGTGAGGGGAGAGAGATAAAAGCTCATTTAGGAACGACATGAACATGCTGCATACGTAGCTGTTTATCAGTAAATATCTCCACTGAGATTAAGAAAAGCAGTAGCTTAATAAATTAAGTACTTCCTGGTATGGTACTGTACTGGTAACTCCCCAAAAGAATCTGGATTGTGGTGAGGGAACAGAGAAAAAAGCTCATTTAGGAACGACATGAACATGCTGGTAGGTAGCTGTTTATCAGTAAATATCTCCTGAGATTAAGAAAAGCAGTAGCTTAATAAATTAAGTACTTCCTGGTATGGTTACTGTACTGGAACTCCCAAAAGAATCTGGATTTGTGGTGAGGAAACAGAGAAAAAAGCTCATTTAGGAACGACATGAACATGCTGCGTAGGTAGCTGTTATCAGTAAATATCTCCACTGAGATTAAAAAACAGTAGCTTAATAAATTAAGTACTTCCTGGTATGGTTACTGTACTGGTAACTCCCCAAAGAATCTGGATTGTGGTGAGGGAACAGAGAAAAAAGCTCATTTAGGACCTGCACTTACAGGGGGTAGGCAGCTGTATATCAGGGAGTAAATCTCCTTCTGAGATAAAAAGCAGTAGCTTGTTAAGGTAATTACACAGGGGAAAGGATGTACTGGTAACTCCCCAGAAGAATCTGATTTGTGGTGAGGGGAGAGAGATAAAAGCTCATTTAGGAACGACATGAACATGCTGCGTAGGTAGCTGTTTATCAGTAAATATCTCCACTGAGATTAAAAACAGCTAGCTTAATAAATTAAGTACTTCCTGGTATGGTTAACTGTACTGGTACTCCCCAAAAGAATCTGGATTGTGGTGAGGAAACAGAGAAAAAAGCTCATTTAGGAACGACATGAACATGCTGCGTAGGTAGCTGTTATCAGTAAATATCTCCACTGAGATTAAGAAAAGCAGTAGCTTAATAAACTAAGTACTTCCTGGTAATGGTTACTGTACTGGTAACTCCCCAAAAGAATCTGGATTGTGGTGAGGGAACAGAGAAAAAAGCTCATTTAGGACCGGCACTTACGAAGGGGTAGGCAGCTGTATATCAGGGAGTAAACCTTCTGAGAATAAAAACAGCTGGAGCTTGTTAAGGTAATTACACAGGGGAAAGGATAAAGTACTGGGAACTCCTCAGAAGAATCTGATTTGTGGTGAGGGAGAGAGATAAAAGCTCATTTAGGAACGACATGAACATGCTGCGTAGGTAGCTGTTTATCAGTAAATATCTCCACTGAGATTAAGAAAAGCAGTAGCTTAATAAATTAAGTACTTCCTGGTATGGATACTGTACTGGTAACTCCCAAAAGAATCTGGATTGTGGTGAGGGAACAGAGAAAAAAGCTCATTTAGGAACTGCACTTACGAAGGGCTGTAGGCAGCTGTATATCAGGGAGTAAAATCCCTGAGAATAAAAACAGCTGGAGCTTGTTAAGGTAATTCCACAGGGGAAAGGATAATGTACTGGGAACTCCTCAGAAGAATCTGATTGTGGTGAGGGGAGACAGAGAATAAAAGCTCATTTAGAACGACATGTACATGGTAGGCGTAGCTGTTTATCAGTAAATATCTCCACTGAGATTAAGAAAAGCAGTAGCTTAATAAATTAAGTACTTCCTGGTATGGATACTGTACTGGTAACTCCCCAAAAGAATCTGGATTGTGGTGAGGGAACAGAGAAAAAAGCTCATTTAGGAACGACATGAACATGCTGCGTAGGTAGCTGTTTATCAGTAAATATCTCCACTGAGATTAAGAAAAGCAGTAGCTTAATAAATTAAGTACTTCCTGGTATGGTTACTGTACTGGTAACTCCCCAAAAGAATCTGGATTTTGGTGAAGGAACAGAGAAAAAAGCTCATTTAGGACCTGCACTTACGAAGGGGGTAGGCAGCTGTATATCAGGGAGTAAACCTTCTGAGAATAAAAACAGCTGGAGCTTGTTAAGGTAATTACACAGGGGAAAGGATAATGTACTGGGAACTCCTCAGAAGAATCTGATTTGTGGTGACGGGAGAGAGATAAAAGCTCATTTAGGAACGACATGAACATGCTGCTTAGGTAGCTGTTTATCAGTAAATATCTCCACTGAGATTAAGAAAAGCAGTAGCTTAATAAATTAAGTACTTCCTGGTATGGTTTACTGTACTGGTAACTCCCCAAAAGAATCTGGATTGTGGTGAGGGAACAGAGAAAAAAGCTCATTTAGGACCTGCACTTACGAAGGGGGTAGGCAGCTGTATATCAGGGAGTAAACCTTCTGAGAATAAAAACAGCTGGAGCTTGTTAAGGTAATTACACAGGGGAAAGGATAATGTACTGGGAACTCCTCAGAAGAATCTGATTTGTGGTGAGGGGAGAGAGATAAAAGCTCATTTAGGAACGACAGAACATGCTGCGTAGGTAGCTGTTTATCAGTAAATATCTCCACTGAGATTAAGAAAAGCAGTAGCTTAATAAATTAAGTACTTCCTGGTATGGTTACTGTACTGGTAACTCCCCAAAAGAATCTGGATTGTGGTGAGGGAACAGAGAAAAAAGCTCATTTAGGAACGACATGAACAGGGGGTAGGCAGCTGTATATCAGTAAATATCTTCTGAGAATAAAAACAGCTGGAGCTTTGTTAAGGTAACTTCCAGGGGAAAGGATGTACTGGGAACTCTCAGAAGAATCTGATTGTGGTGAGGGGAGAGAGATAAAAGCTCATTTAGGAACTGACACGAAGGCTGTAGGTAGCTGTTTATCAGTAAATATCTCCACTGAGATTAAGAAAAGCAGTAGCTTGTTAAGGTAATTACACTGGTAGGATACTGTACTGGGAACTCCCAAAAGAATCTGGATTGTGGTGAGGGAACAGAGATAAAAGCTCATTTAGAACGACATGAACATGCTGCGTAGGTAGCTGTTTATCAGTAAATATCTCACTGAGATTAAGAAAAGCAGTAGCTTAATAAATTAAGTACTTCCTGGTATGGTTACTGTACTGGTAACTCCCCAAAAGAATCTGGATTGTGGTGAGGGAACAGAGAAAAAAGCTCATTTAAGACCTGCACTACAAAGGGGGTAGGCAGCTGTATATCAGGGAGTAAACCTTCTGAGAATAAAAACAGCTGGAGCTTGTTAAGGTAATTACACAGGGGAAAGGATAATGTACTGGGAACTCCTCAGAAGAATCTGATTTGTGGTGAGGGGAGAGAGATAAAAGCTCATTTAGGAACGACATGAACAGGCTGCATATGTAGCTGTTTATCAGTAAATATCTCCACTGAGATTAAGAAAAGCAGTAGCTTAATAAATTAAGTACTTCCTGGTATGGATACTGTACTGGTAACTCCCCAAAAGAATCTGGATTGTGGTGAGGGAACAGAGAAAAAGCTCATTTAAGAACGACATGAACATGCTGCGTAGGTAGCTGTTTATCAGTAAATATCTCCACTGAGATTAAGAAAAGCAGTAGCTTAATAAATTAAGTACTTCCTGTATGGTTACTGTACTGGTAACTCCCAAAAGAATCTGGATTGTGGTGAGGGAACAGAGAAAAAAGCTCATTTAGGACCTGCACTTACGAAGGGGGTAGGCAGCTGTATATCAGGGAGTAAACCTTCTGAGAATAAAAACAGCTGGAGCTTGTTAAGGTAATTACACAGGGGAAAGGATAATGTACTGGGAACTCAGAAGAATCTGATTTGTGGTGAGGGGAGAGAGATAAAAGCTCATTTAGGAACGACATGAACATGCTGCGTAGGTAGCTGTTTATCAGTAAATATCCACTGAGATTAAGAAAATCAGTAGCTTAATAAATTAAGTACTTCCTGTATGGTTACTGTACTGGTAACTCCCAAAAGAATCTGGATTGTGGTGAGGGAACAGAGAAAAAGCTCATTTAGGACCTGCACTTACGAAGGGGGTAGGCAGCTTTATATCAGGGAGTAAACTTCTGAGAATAAAAACAGCTGGAGCTTGTTAAGGTAATTACACAGGGGAAAGGATAATGTACTGGGAACTCCTCAGAAGAATCTGATTTGTGGTGACGGGAGAGAGATAAAAGCTCATTTAGGAACGACATGAACATGCTGCGTAGGTAGCTGTTTATCAGTAAATATCTCCATGAGATAAGAAAAGCAGTAGCTTAATAAATTAAGTACTTCCTGGTATGGTTACTGTACTGGTAACTCCTCAAAAGAATCTGGATTGTGGTGAGGGAACAGAGAAAAAAGCTCATTTAGGACCTGCACTTAGGAAGTGGGTAGGCAGCTGTATATCAGGGAGTAAACCTTCTGAGAATAAAAACAGCCGGAGCTTGTTAAGGTAATTACACAGGGGAAAGGATAATGTACTGGGACTCCTCAGAAGAATCTGATTTGTGGTGAGGGGGAGAGATAAAAGCTCATTTAGGAACGACATGAACATGCTGCGTAGGTAGCTGTTTATCAGTAAATATCTCCACTGAGATTAAGAAAAGCAGTAGCTTAATAAATTAAGTACTTCCTGGTATGGTTACTGTACTGGTAACTCCCCAAAGAATCTGGATTGTGGTGAGGGAACAGAGAAAAAAGCTCATTTAGGACCTGCACTTACGAAGGGTGTAGGCAGCTGTATATCAGGGAGTAAACCTTCTGAGAATAAAAACAGCTGGAGCTTGTTAAGATAATTACACAGGGGAAAGGATAATGTACTGGGAACTCCTCAGAAGAATCTGATTTGTGGTGAGGGGAGAGAGATAAAAGCTCATTTAGGAACGACATGAACATGCTGCGTAGGTAGCTGTTTATCAGTAAATATCTACACTGAGATTAAGAAAAGCAGTAGGTTAATAAATTACGTATTCCTCGTATGGTTACTGTACTGGTAACTCCCCAAAAGAATCTGGATTGTGGTGAAGGAACAGAGAAAAAAGCTCATTTAGGACCTGCACTTACGAAGGGGTTAGGCAGCAGAATATCAGGTAGTAAACCTTCTGAGAATAAAAACAGCTGGAGCTTGTTAAGGTAATTACACAGGGGAAAGGATAATGTACTGGGAACTCCTCAGAAGAATCTGATTTGTGATGAGAGGAGAGAG
>NW_025961254.1:0-36336 GCF_023159225.1 Perognathus longimembris pacificus | reverse complement strand
AACAGTTTCTATGAGGTGAGAAAACTACGATATCGGAGGGAGCTCTGCAGGGCTCAGCCGCTCCTCCACCGTCTTCCACTAAATCTCTACCACTGTTTTCGCTACTGCTTTTCTTAATCTCAGTGGAGATATTTACTGATAAACAGGTACCTACGCAGCATGTTCATGTCGTTCCTAAATGAGCTTTTATCTCTCTCCCCTCACCACAAATCAGATTCTTCTGAGGAGTTCCCAGTACATTATCCTTTCCCCTGTGTAATTACCTTAACAAGCTCCATCTGTTTTTATTCTCAGATGGATACTCCCTGATATACTGCTGCCTACCCCCTTCGTAAGTGCATGTCCTAAATGAGCTTTTTTCTCTGTTCCCTCACCACAATGCAGATTCTTCTGGGGAGTTACCAGTACAGTAACCATACCAGGAAGTACTTAATTTATTAAGCTACTGCTTTTCTTAATCTCAGTGGAGATATTTACTGATAAACAGCTACCTACGTAGCATGTTCATGTCGTTCCTAAATGAGCTTTTATCTCTCTCCCCTCACCACAAATCAGATTCTTCTGAGGAGTTCCCAGTACATTATCCTTTCCCCTGTGTAATTACCTTAACAAGCTCCAGCTGTTTTTATTCTCAGAAATTTACTCCCTGATATACAGCTGCCTACCCCCTTCGTAAGTGCAGGTCCTAAATGAGATTTTTTCTCTGTTTCCTCACCACAATCCAGATTCTTCTGGGGAGTTACCAGTACAGTAACCATACCATGAAGTACTTAATTTATTAAGCTACTGCTTTTCTTAATATCAGTGGAGATATTTACTGATAAACAGCTACCTACGCAGCATGTTCATGTCATTCCTAAATGAGCGTTTATCTCTCTCCCCTCACCACAAATCAGACTCTCCTGAGGAGTTCAAAGTACATTATCCTTTCCCCTGCGTAATTAACTTAACAAGCTCCAGCTGTTTTTATTCTCAGAAGGGATACACCCTGATATACAGCTGCCTACCATCTTCGTAAGTGCAGGTCCTATATGTGCTTTTTTCTCAGTTCCCTCACCACAGTCCAGATTCTTTTGGGGAGTTACCAGTACAGTAACCATACCAGGAAGTACTTAATTTATTAAGCTACTGCTTTTCTTAATCTCAGTGGAGATATTTACTGATAAACAGCTACCTACGCAGCACGTTCATGTCGTTCCTGAATGTGCTTTTATCTCTCTCCCCTCACCACAAATCAGATGCTCCTGAGGAGTTCCCAGTACATTATACTTTCCCCTGTGTAATTACCTTAACAAGCTCCAGCTGTTTTTATTCTCAGAAGGATTACTCCATGATATACAGCTGCCTACCCCCTTCGTAAGTGCAGGTCCTAAATGAGCATTTTTCTCTGTTCCCTCACCACAATCCAGATTCATTTTTGGAGTTACCAGTACATTAACCATACCAGGAAGTACTTAATTTATTAAGCTACTGCTTTTGTTAATCTCAGTGGAGATATTTACTGATAAACAGCTACCTACGCAGCATGTTCATCTCGTTCTTAAATGAGCTTTTATTTCTCTCCCCTCACCACAAATCAGATTCTTCTCAGTAGTTCCCACTACATTATCCTTTCCGCTGTCTAATTACCTTAACAAGCCCCAGCTGTTTTTGTTCTCAGAAGGGATACTCCCTGATATACAGCTGCCTACCCCCTTCGTAAGTGCAGGTCCTAAATGAGCTTTTTTTCTCTTTTGCCTCACCACAATCCAGATTCTTTCGGGGAGTTACGAGTACAGTAACCATACCAGGAAGAACTTAATTTATTAAGCTACTGCTTTTCTTAATCTCAGTGGAGATATTTACTGATAAACAGCTACCTATGCAGCATGTTCATGTCGTTCTAAATGAACTTTTATCTCTCACCCCTCACCACAAATCAGATTCTTCTCACTAGTTCCCACTACATTGTCCTTTCCGCTGTGTAATAACCTCAACAAGCTCCAGCTGTTTTTATTCTCAGAATGGATACAACCTTATATAGAGTTGCCTACCCCCTTCGTAAGTGCAGGTACTAAATGAGCTTTTTTCTCTGTTCCCTCACCACTGTCCAGATTCTTTTGTGGAGTTTCCAGTACAGTAACCATACCAGGAAGTACTTAAGTTATTAAGCTACTGCTTTTCTTAATCTCAGTGGAGATATTTACTGATAAACAGGTACCTACGCAGCATGTTCATGTCGTTCCTAAATGAGCTTTTATCTCTCTCCCCTCACCAAAAATCAGATTCTTCTGAGGAGTTCCCAGTACATTATCCTTTCCCCTGTGTAATTACCTTAACAAGCTCCAGCTGTTTTATTCTCAGAAGGGATACTCCCTGATATACAGCTGCCTACCCCCTTGGTAAGTGCAGGTCTTAAATGAGCTTTTTTCTCTGTTCCGTCACCACAATCCAGATTCTTTTGGGGAGTTACCAGTACAGTAACCAACCATGACGTGCTTAATTTATTATGCTACTGCTTTTCTTAATCTCAGTGGAGATATTTACTGATAAACAGCTACCTACGTAGCATGTTCATGTCGTTCCTAAATGAGCTTTTATCTCTCTCCCCTCACCACAAATCAGATTCTTCTGAGGAGTTCCCAGTACATTATCCTTTCCCCTGTGTAATTACCTTAACAAGCTCCAGCTGTTTTTATTCTCAGAAGGTTTACTCCCTGATATACAGCTGCCTACCCCCTTCGTAAGTGCAGGTCCTAAATGTGCTTTTTTCTCAGTTCCCTCACAACAGTCCAGATTCTTTTGGGGAGTTACCAGTACACTAACCATACCAGGAAGTACTTCATTTATTAAGTTACTGCTTTTCTTAATCTCAGTGGAGATATTTACTGATAAACAGCTACATACGCAGCATGTTCATGTCGTTCATAAATGAGCTTTTATCTCTCTCCCCTCAGCAGAAAACAGATTCTTCTGAGAAGTTCCCAGTACATTTTCCTTTCACCTGTGTAATTACCTTAACAACCTCCAGCTGTTTTTATTCTCAGAAAGGATACTCCCTGATATACAGATGCCTATCCCCTTCGTAATTGAAGGTCCTAAATGAGCTTTTTTCTCAGTTCCCACACCACAATCCAGATTCTTTTGGGGAGTTACCAGTACATTAACAATACCAGGAAGTAATTTATTAAGCTACTGCTTTTCTTAATCTCAGTGGAGATATTTACTGATAAACAGCTACATACGCAGCATGTTCATGTCGTTCCTGAATGTGCATTTATCTCTCCCCCCTCACCACAAATCAGATGCTCCTGAGGAGTTCTCAGTACATTATACTTTCCCCTGTGTAATTATCTTAACAAGCTCCAGCTGTTATTATTCTCAGAAGGGATACTCCCTGATATACAGCTGCCTACCCCCTTCGTATGTGCAGGTCTTAAATGAGCTTTTTTCTCATTTCAATTCTCATTTTCTCATTTCAATTCATTCAACTCATTTCAATTAGCATCATCTTATGTGTTTCTAAGGGTATAGCTATTGGGCCTTCTGATGCTCTGCTATGGCTTGCCTAAACCTGTACTAATTATTCCCAATAAGGGAGGCCATAGAGTCCATGTTTCTTTGGGTCTGGCTCACTTCACTTAGTATAACTTTTTCCAAGTCCTTCCATTTCCTTACAAATGGAACAATGTCATTCTTTCTGATAGAGGCATAAAATTCCATTGTGTAAATGTACCACATTTTCCTGATCCATTCATATATGGAGGGGCATCTGGGTTGGTTCCAGCTTCTCGCTATGACAAATTGTGCTGCGCTGAACATTGTTGTGCTGGTGGCATTACTGTGATTTTGTTTGTGGGCTTTTGGATAGATACCCAACAGTGGGGCTGCTGGGTCATAGGGGAGTTCTATATTGAGCCTTCTGAGGAATCTCCATACTGCTTGCCAGAGTGGCTGAACCAGTTTACATTCCCACCAACAATGAAGTAGGGTTCCCTTTTGGCCACATCCCCTCCAACAATTGTTATTATTAGTTTTCTTGATATATGACATTCTTGCTGGGGTGAGATGGAATCTCAATGTTGTTTTGATTTGCATTTCCTTTATGGCCAGTGATGTAGAGCATTTTTTCATATGTCTATTGGCCATTCTCATTTCCTCATCAGAGAAGTTTCTTTGTAAGTCTTTAGCCCACTTGATGAGGGGGCTATTGGTTCTTTGCAGTTTTGTTTTGGAAGAAGGTAATTTTTTTAGTTCTGCATATATTTTAGAGATGAGGCCTTTGTCTGTTGAATGTCCGGTAAAGATCTTCTCCCAGTCTGTGGGCTTTCTGTTTATCTTGAGAGCTATGTCCTTTGCCGTGCAGAAGCTCTGGAGTTTGATGCAGTCCCATTTGTCCAACCTTTCTTTGATTTGTAGCCTTTCAGGGTCTTTGTTAAGGAAGTTCTGTCCTGTGCCAAGGAGCCCAAGTGTTTCTCCTACTCCTTCCTTTAGTGTCTTCAGGGTGCCTGTTTTGATTTCAAGGTCTTTAATCCATTTGGAATTGATTTTGGTGCAGGGTGATATATAAGGATCTAGTTTTAGTTTGTTGCATGTGTTGAGCCAGTTTTGCCAGCACCACTTGTTAAAGAGGCTATCTTTCTTCCATACTATTGTTTTAGCTCCTTTAGCAAAGATTAAGTAGGCATAGTTCTGTGGGTTTAATTCTGGGTCTTCAATTCTGTTCCATTGGCCTTCAGGCCTGTTCCGGTGCCAATACCAAGCTGTTTTTATTACTATAGCTTTATAATACAGCTTGAAGTTGGGTATTGTAATTCATCCAGCACTGTTCTTTCTGCTTAGGAGTGTTTTTGCTATTCTAGGTCTTTTATTGTTCCATATGTATTTCTGGATTGCTTCCTCTATTTCATTAAAGAATGGTGTTGGGATATTAATGAGTATTGCATTGAATTTGTAGATAGCCTTTGGCAATATTGCCATTTTGATTACATTAATCCTCCCAATCCAGGAGCATGGGAGGTTTTTCCATTTTCTTAGTTCTGACTTAATTTCATTTTTCAAGCTTTTAAAGTTCTCTTCAAAGAGGCCTTTCACTTCTTTGGTTAAGGTTATTCCTAGGTATTTTATGTTTTTGGGGGCTATTACAAAAGGACTTGCTTTCCTGATTTCAGCCTCGGTCTTCGGGTTGTTAGCATAGAGAAAGGCGGTTGATTTTTGAAGGTTTATTTTATATCCTGCAAATTTGCCAAAGTTTTGTATCAGCTCTAGTAGCTTGGGGGTAGAGTCTATGGGATTCTTTAGGTATAGGATCATGTCATCTGCGAAGAGAGAAAGTTTAAGAGGAAAAGATGAGGCTACTGCTTTTCTTAATCTCAGTGGAGATATTTACTGATAAACAGCTATCTACGCAGCATGTTCATGTTTCTAAATGAGCTTTTATCTCTCTTCCCTCACCACAAATCAGATTCTTCTGAGTAGTTCCCAATAAATTATCCTTTCCCCTGTGTAATTACCTTAACAAGCTCCAGCTGTTTTTATTCTCATAAGGGATACTCCCTGATATACAGCTGCCTACCCCCTTAGTAAGTGCGGGTCCTAAATGAGCTTTTTTCTCTGTTCCCTCACCACAATCCAGATTCTTTTGGGGAGTTACCAGTACAGTAACCATACCAGGAAGTACTTACTTTATTAAGCTACTGCTTTTCTTAAACTCAGTGGAGATATTTACTGATAAACAGCTACCTACGCAGCATGTTCATGTCGTTCTTAAATGAGCTTTTATCTCTCTCCCCTCACCACAAATCAGATTCTTCTGAGCAGTTCCCAGTACATTATCCTTTCCCCTGTGTAATTACCTTAACAAGCTCCAGCTGTTTTTATTCTCAGAAGGTTTACTCCCTGATATACAGCTGCCTACCCCCTTTGTAAGTGCAGGTCCTAAATGAGCTTTATTCTCTGTTCCCTCACCACAATCCAGATTCTTTTGGGGAGTTACCAGTACAGTAACCACACCAGGAAGTACTTAATTTATTAAGCTACTGCTTTTCATAATCTCAGTGGAGATATTTACTGATAAACAGCTACCTACGCGGCATGTTCATGTCGTTCCTAAATGAGCTTTTATCTCTCTCCCCTCACCACAAATCAGATTCATCTGAGGAGTTCCCAGGAGATTATCCTTTCACCTGTGTAATTACCTTAACAAGCTCCAGCTGTTTTTATTCTCAGAAGGGATACTCCCTGATATACAGCTGCCTACCCCCTTCGTAAGTGCAGGTCCTAAATGAGCTTTTTTCTCTGGTCACTCACCACAATCCAGATTCTTTTGGGGAGTTACCAGTACAGTAACCATACCAGGAAGTACTTAATTTATTAAGCTACTGCTTTTCTTAATCTCAGAGGTGATATTTACGGAAAAACAGCTACCTACGCAGCATGTTCATGTCGTTCCTAAATGAGCTTTTATCTCTCTCTCCTCACCACAAATCAGATTCTTCTGAGGAGTTCCCAGTACATTATCCTTTCCACTGTGTAATTAAATTAACAAGCTCCAGCTGTTTTTATTCTCAGAATTGATACTCCCTGATATACAGGTGCCTACCCCCTTCGTAAGTGCAGGTCCTAAATGAGCTTTTTTCTCTGTTCCCTCACCACAATCCAGATTCTTTTGGGGAGTTACCAGTTCAGTAACCACACCAGGAAGTACTTAATTTATTAAGCTACTGCTTTTCATAATCTCAGTGGAGATATTTACTGATAAACAGCTACCTACGCGGCATGTTCATGTCGTTCCTAAATGAGCTTTTATCTCTCTCCCCTCACCACAAATCAGATTCTTCTGAGGAGTTCCCAGGAGATTATCCTTTCACCTGTGTAATTACCTTAACAAGCTCCAGCTCTTTTTATTCTCAGAAGGGATACTCCCTGATATACAACTGCCTACCCCCTTCGTAAGTGCAGGTCCTAAATGAGCTTTTTTCTCTGTTACCTCACCACAATCCAGATTCTTTTGGGGAGTTACCAGTACAGTAACCATACCAGGAAGTACTTAATTTATTAAGCTAGTGCTTTTCTTAATCTCATTGGAGATATTTACTGATAAACAGCTACCTACGCGGCATGTTCATGTCGTTCTTAAATGAGCTTTTATCTCTCTCCCCTCTCCACAAATCAGATTCTTCTGAGGAGTTCCCAGGACATTATCCTTTCCCCTGTGTAATTACCTTAACAAGCTCCAGCTGTTTTTATTCTCAGAAGGGATACTCCCTGATATACAACTGCCTACCCCCTTCGTAAGTGGAGGTCCTAAATGAGCTTTATTCTCTGTTCCCTCACCACAATCCAGATTCTTTTGGGGAGTTACCAGTAGAGTAACCATACCAGGAAGTACTTAATTTATTAAGCTACTGCTTTTCTTAATCTCAGTGGAGATATTTACTGATAAACAGCTACCTACGCAGCATGTTCATGTCGTTCCTAAATGAGCTTTTATCTCTCGCCCCTCACCACAAATCAGATACATCTGAGGAGTTCCCAGTACATTATCCTTTCCCATGTGTAATTACCTTAACAAGCTCCAGCTGTTTATATTCTCAGAAGGGATACTCCCTGATATATAGCTGCCTACCCCCTTCGTAAGTGCAGGTCTAAAATGAGCTTTTATCTCTGTTCCCTCACCACAATCCAGATTCTTTGGGGAGTTACCAGTACAGTAACCATACCAGGAAGTACTTAATTTATTAAGCTACTACATTTCTTAATCTCAGTGGAGATATTTACTGATAAACAGCTACCTACGCAGCATGTTCATGTCGTTCCTAAATGAGCTTTTATCTCTCTCCCCTCACCACAAATCAGATTCTTCTGAGGAGTTCCCAGTACATTATCCTTTCCCCTGTGTAATTACATTAACAAGCTCCAGCTGTTTTTATTCTCAGAAGGGATACTCCCTGATATACAGCTGCCTACCCCCTTCGTAAGTGTAGGTCCTACATGAGCTTTTTTCTCTGTTCCCTCACCACAATCCAGATTCTTTTGGGCGTTACCAGTACAGTAACCATACCAGGAAGTACTTAATTTATTAAGCTACTGCTTTTCTTAATCTCAGTGGAGATATTTACTGATAAACAGCTACCTATGCAGCATGTTTATGTCGTTCCTAAATGAGCTTTTATCTCTCTCCCCTCACCACAAACCAGAATCTCCTGCGGAGTTCCCAGTACATTATCCTTTCCCTTGTGTAATTACCTTAACAAGCTCCAGCTGTTTTTATTCTCAGAAGGGATACTCCCTTATATACAGCTGCCTACCCCCTTTGTAAGTGCAGGTCCTAAATGAGCATTTTTCTCTGTTCCCTCACCACAATCCAGATTCATTATTGGAGTTACCAGTACAGTAAAAATACCAGGAGGTACTTAATTTATTAAGCTACTGCTTTTCTTAATCTCAGTGGAGATATTTACTGATAAACAGCTACCTACGCAGCATGTTCATGTCGTTCTTAAATGAGCTTATATTTCTATCCCCTCACCATAGATCAGATTCTCCTCAGTAGTTCCCACTACATTATCCTTTCCGCTGTGTAATTACCTTAACAAGCACCAGCTGTTTTTGTTCTCAGAAGGGATACTCCCTGATATAGCTTCCTACCCCCTTCGTAAGTGCAGGTCCTAAATGAGATTTTTCTCTGTTGCCTCACCAAAATCCAGATTCTTTTGGGGAGTTACCAATACAGTAACCATACCAGGAAGTATTTAATTTATTAAGCTAGTGCTTTTCTTAATCTCAGTGGAGATATTTACTTATAAACAGCTACCTATGCAGCATGTTTATGTCGTTCCTAAATGAGCTTTTATCTCTCTCCCCTCACCACAAATCAGATTCTTCTGAAGAGTTCCCAGTACATTATCCTTTCCCCTGTGTAATTACCTTAAGAAGCTCCAGCTGTTTTTAGTCTCAGAAGGGATACTCCATGATATACAGCTGCCTACCCCCTTCGTAAGTGCAGGTCCTAAATGAGCTTTTTTCTCTGTTCCCTCACCAAAATCCAGATTCTTTTGGGGAGTTACCTGTTCAGTAACCCTACCAGGAAGTACTTAATTGATTAAGCTACTGCTTTTCTTAATCTCAGTGGAGATATTTACTGATATACAGCTACCTACCCAGTATGTTCATGTCGTTCCTATATGAGCTTTTATCTCTCTTCCCTCACCACAAATCAGATTCTCCTGCGGAGTTCCCAGTACATTAACCTTTCCTCGATGTAATTACCTTAACAAGCTCCAGCTGTTCTTCTTCTCAGTAGGGATACTCCCTGATATACAGCTGCCCACCACCTTCGTAAGCTCCAGCTATTCTTTTTTTTTTACTTTTTTTTCTTTTGGCCAGTCCTGGGCCTTGGACTCAGGGCCTGAGCACTGTCCCTGGCCTCTTCCCGCTCAAGGCTAGCACTCCGCCACCTGAGCCACAGCGCCGCTTCTGGCGGCTTTTTGTATATGTGGTGCTGGGGAATCGAACCTAGGGCCCCGTGTATCCGAGGCAGGCACTCTTGCCACTAGGCCATATCCCCAGCCCTTTTTTTTACTTTTAAGACTTTTATTTTTATCATTTTCACATTTTTATTATTTTAAGGAAGTTTTACAAAAGAGTTGCCGTTTAACAAAGTTGTTTAAAAATGCAATACATCTGATCAACCTCACCGCTTCTAACATTCTTTTTTTTCTCTCAAATTTTTATTGTCAATCTCATGTACAGAGAGGTTACAGTATCATACGTTGGGCATTGGATACATTTCTTGTACTGTTTGTTGCCTTGTCCCTCATGCCCCCCTCCCTCCCCCCCTTTCCCTCCTCCCCCCAGGTGTTCAGTTTTGCAAACAATTTTGCAAGTATTGCTTTTGTAGTTATTTCTCTTTTTTTACCCTGTGTCTCTCAAATTTGGTATTCCCTTTGAATTTCCTACTTCCAATACCAGTAAACACGGTTTCCAATATACTCACATAAGATTACAGAGATAGTGTAGGTACAACCACAGGAAGGTGATACAAGAACATCATCAATAATAGAAACTACACATACACATAGGACGTTGAAAGTAGTTACAACTGTGATATATCACTTGTTTCCATAACATGGAGTTCATTTCATTTAGCATCATCTTAGGTGTTCATAAGGGTATAGCTATTGGTCCTTGTGATGCTCTGGTATGGCTTGCCTAAACCTGTACTAATTATTCCCAATAAGGGAGGCCATAGAGTCCATGTTTCTTTGGGTCTGGCTCACTTCACTTAGTATAACTTTTTCCAAGTCCTTCCATTTCCTTACAAATGGAACAATGTCATTCTTTCTGATAGAGGCATAAAATTCCATTGTGTGTATGTACCACATTTTCCTGATCCATTCATCTATGGAGGGGCATATGGGTTGGTTCCAGATTCTCGCTATGACAAATTGTGCTGCGCTGAACATTGTTGTGCTGGTGGCATTACTGTGATTTTGTTTGTGGGCTTTTGGATAGATACCCAACAGTGGGGCTGCTGGGTCATAGGGGTGTTCTATATTGAGCCTTCTGAGGAATCTCCATACTGCCTGACAGAGTGGCTGAACCAGTTTACATTCCCACCAACAATGAAGTAGGGTTCCCTTTTGGCCACATCCGCTCCAACAATTGTTATTATTAGTTTTCTTGATATATGACATTCTTGCTGGGGTGAGATGGAATCTCAATGTTGTTTTGATTTGCATTTCCTTTATGGCCAGTGATGTAGAGCATTTTTTCATATGTCTATTGGCCATTCTCATTTCCTCATCAGAGAAGTTTCTTTGTAAGTCTTTAGCCCACTTGATGAGGGGGCTATTGGTTCTTTGCGGTTTTGTTTTGGAAGAAGGTAATTTTTTTAGTTCTGCATATATTTTAGAGATGAGGCATTTGTCTGTTGAATGTCTGGTAAAGATCTTCTCCCAGTCTGTGGGCTTTCTGTTTATCTTGAGAGCTATGTCCTTTGCCGTGCAGAAGCTCTGGAGTTTGATGCAGTCCCATTTGTCCAACCTTTCTTTGATTTGTAGCCTTTCAGGGTCTTTGTTAAGGAAGTTCTGTCCTGTGCCAAGGAGCCCAAGTGTTTCTCCTACTCCTTCCTTTAGTGTTTTCAGGGTGCCTGTTTTGATTTCAAGGTCTTTAATCCATTTGGAATTGATTTTGGTGCAGGGTGATATATAAGGCTCTAGTTTTAGTTTGTTGCATGTGTTGAGCCAGTTTTGCCAGCACCACTTGTTAAAGAGGCTATCTTTCTTCCATACTATTGTTTTAGCTCCTTTATCAAAGATTAAGTATTCGTAGTTCTGTGGGTTTAATTCTGGGTCTTCAATTCTCTTCCATTGATCTTCAGGCCTGTTCCGGTGCCAATACCAAGCTGTTTTTATTACTATAGCTTTATAATACAGCTTGAAGTTGGGTATTGCAATTCCTCCAGCACTGTTCTTTCTGCTTAGGAGTGTTTTTGCTAGTCTAGGTCTTTTATTGTTCCATATGAATTTCTGGATTGCTTCCTCTATTTCATTAAAGAATGGTGTTGGGATATTAATGGGTATTGCATTGAATTTGTAGATAGCCTTTGGCAATATTGCCATTTTGATTATATTAATCCTCCCAATCCAGGAGCATGGAAGGTTTTTCCATTTTCTTAGTTCTGACTTAATTTCATTTTACAAGCTTTTAAAGTTCTCTTCAAAGAGGTCTTTCACTTCTTTGGTTAAGGTTATTCCTTGGTATTTTATGTTTTTGGGGGCTATTGCAAAAGGAGTTGCTTTCCTGATTTCAGCCTCGGTCTTCGGGTTGTTAGCATAGAGAAAGGCCGTTGATTTTTGAAGGTTTATTTTATATCCTGCAACTTTTCCAAAGTTTTGGATCAGTTCTAGTAGCTTGGGGGTAGAGTCTATGGGATTCTTTAGGTATAGGATCATGTCATCTGCGAAGAGAGAAAGTTTAACTTCATCTTTTCCTATTTGGATCCCCTTTATATTCTCTTCTTGCCTAATTGCTCTGGCTAGGAATTCTAGTACTATGTTGAAGAGCAGGGGAGAGAGTGGACATCCCTGCCTTGTTCCTGATTTTAAAGGGAATGGCTTTAGTTTTTCACCATTTAGAGTTATGCTTGCTGTTGGTTTGTCATAAACTGCCTTGATTATATTCAGGAATGTTCCCTGGAATCCCAGTTTTTCCAGGGCTTTTAGCATAAATGGGTGCTGGATTTTATTGAACGCTTTTTCCGCATCCAGCGATAAAACCATGTGGTTCTTTACCTTGCTCCGGTTGATGTGGTGGATTACATTAATTGACTTGCGTATATTAAACCAGCTTTGCATCCCTGGGATGAATCCAGTTTGATCGTGGTGTATGATTTTTTTGATGACCTGTTGAAGTCGATTGGCCAGAACTTTGTTGAGAATTTTTGCATCTATGTTCATCAGGGAGATTGGTCTGTAGTCCTCTTTCCATGATGAGTCTCTGCCTGGTTTTGGGATGAGGGTTATACTGGCTTCATAAAATGAGTCTGGTAGTGAACGTTCTCTTTCAATTTCATTGAAGAGTTTGAGAAATATTGGAGGGAGTTCTGTTTTGAAGGCCTTGTAGAATTCTGCGGTGAATCCGTCTGGACCTGGGCTTTTCTTGGATGGGAGATCATTTATTGCTGTTTCTATTTCAATACTGGATATGGGTCTGTTTAGAAGGTTTAAGTCTTCATAGTTGAGTTTGGGGGTATCAATTTTTTCTAGGAAATCATCCATTTCTTCCAAGTTCTCGAATTTGTTGGCATAAAGGTTTGCAAAATAGTCCCTTATTATTTTCTGAATTTCGGTTATTTCTGTGGTGATGCTACCTGTTTCATCTCTTATCTTGTTTATTTGAGTGTGCTGCCTTCGTTCTTTGGTCAGGTTTGCCAGGGGTCTGTCTATCTTGTTGATTTTTTCAAAGAACCAACTCTTTGTTTTGTTGATTCTTTCGATGGTTTTTTTCGTCTCTAATTGATTTAATTCTGATTTGATTTTAATTATTTGCTTCGGTCTATTGAATTGGGGATTGGCTTGCTGTTCTCTCTCCAGAAAATTAAGGTGCTTCCTTAAATTACTGAGTTGCTGTTTCTCCAGTTTGTTGATGTATGTACTCAGAGATATAAATTTTCCTCTGAGTACTGCCTTTGCTGTGTCCCAAAGGAGCTGGTACTTTGTGCCCTCAACTTGGTTGAAGTCCATAAACATTTGAATTTCTGTTTTAATTTCTTCAATGATCCACTGATGGTTCAGCAGTGTGTTCTTTAGTCTCCATGAATTGTGGGATTTTCTGTGGTGGCTGAATGAGTTGAGCTCTAATTTTATTCCATTGTGGTCTGAAAGAATGCAGGGAATGTTTTTGATACTTCTGAATTTGTGCAGATTTTCTTTGTGCCCTAAGATGTGATCTATTTTGGAGAATGTTCTGTGTGCTGCCGAAAAGAATGTGTATTCTGTCCTTGCTGGGTGGAATATTCTGTAGATGTCGATTAAGTCTAGTTGGTCTATGCAATTGTTTAGTTCTGTGGTTTCTTTGTTCAGTTTTTGGCGTGTTGATCTGTCCAGAGGTGATAGTGGAGTGTTAAAGTCCCCCACTATCATTGTGTTTGGGTCTATGAATGTTTTTAGAGCAAGTAGTGTTTGTTTGATGAAGTTGGGTGCTCCTGCATTTGGCGTGTAGATATTTAGGATGGTTATTTCTTCCTGTTGGAGAGATCCTTTTACTAGTATGTAGTAACCTTCTTTGTCTCTTCTTACCTTTTTTAATTTGAAGTCAATTTTGTCTGATACTAGGATTGCAACTCCAGCCTGCTTATGGGGGCCATTTGCTTGATAGATTTGTTTCCAGCCTTTCACTTTTAGAAGATGTTTACTTTTGCTGGATAGATGTGTCTCTTGGAGGCAGCAGAAAGATGGATCTTGATTTTTGATCCAACTTATGAGCCTTTGTTGTTTGATTGGAGAATTAAGTCCATTAATGTTGACAGTTAGGATTGAGAGGTGATCGTTTGTTCCTTTCATTATCACTATCTTGTTTAAAGCTGTGTCTTCCCATTTCTTGATCTAGTGTTTACTAATTAGGGTTCATTTCTCTGTCTGTGTTGGGATCTTGATTATTTTCCCTGTATAGTACATCTTTTAGGATTTTGTGTAAAGCTGGTTTGGTGGAGATATATTGTTTCAGTTTTTCCTTATTGTGGAAGACTTTTATTTGACCTTCGGCTATGAAGGAGAGTTTGGCTGGGTACAGAATTCTTGGTTGGTAGTTATTTTTATTTAGAGTTTGGTATACTTCATTCCAGGCTCTCCTTGCTTTCATGGTCTCTGCTGAGACGTCTGGGGTAATTCTGATTGCTTTTCCTTTATATGTGATTGTTTTCTTTGCCCTAACAGCTTTGAGTATTTTTTCCTTGCACTCTGCTGAAGCTGTTTTGATCACAATGTGTCGGTGGGATGTCCTATTCTGGTCTGGTCGATTTGGGGTTCTAAATGCTTCTTGTATCTGTATTGGCCTTTCCTTCTGGATGTTTGGGAAGTTCTCAGCTAATATTCTGTTAAATAGGTTGCCTATCCCATTAACCTCTTTCTCCAAGTTTTCCTCAATACCTATTATCCTTAAATTGGGCTTCCTGATTGTGTCTTGAATCTCCTGTAGCGATCTGTTTTGTTGCTTGGACTGGATTTGTATTGATTTTTGATCTTTCTCCATAGAATCTAAGGAATCTTCAGCTCCTGAGATTTGATCCTCTGCTTCAGTTAGTCGGGACTGTAGGCTAGCTACTTGATTTCGAATCTCTTTTCCTTCTGACTGGTCTTTCCTGATGATTTCCATGTCATTTCTTAGGTCCTGTATGGACTTCTTTACTTCATTAACTTCATTACTTTGGTTTTGAGTGTTGTCTCTCAAATCTTTAAGTTGGATAGCTATCTTTTCATTTGACTCTTGAAGCTCACTTATCTTTCTATTTGTGGATGCCATGAAATTCTCCATTAATTTTTGCTTTGCCTCCTCACTCTCTAACATAATTGACTGAAGAGATTCAAACTTTTCATTTATCATGTTTATCAGTAAACTTTGTAGAGCATTTTTGGGGTTTTCTTCTATGTTTTTGATTGACTGCTCTGCTTCCTGCTTGTTTTGAGTGGGGGATAAGTCTTCATTATTTGCCATCTTTCTTGTGTTTCTTCTGCCCATTTGAATTGGGAATGCCAGTCTACCAGCACCTGTGAGCACTGTTTAAGACCCAAAGCAGCCCTTACCAAGCACTGTTGTGTAAATCTTACAATTTCACAATTATATACAGATAACTTTTATACCTGTCTATAAAGTTAGATTTGGTGTTCCTAAAGAATACAATTTCAATATAATATCCGATCCTGGGCCCTGTATTCAGTAGTTACTTATTTACTGTTACAACCTTATACGCAATTCTTGTTTTTATATTAAGTTCTTTTAGGACTGGATTTCTCTATGAACCCCTTTGATTCACTCGTATTAAGCTGGGATACCCTCTATCCAATAACCAGGAGTCAATGGAACCTGGAGGTCCAGGCAGTAAGTGAGGATGGTAAGTTGGAGGTAGTAAAGAGAATAGAGTAGAGTGTATTGGGGGGGGGTGGTGATTTTGGTTTAGTTTCAGTGACGTCGAAATGTGGAGAAGAGTAGAATCAGTAGAAAGAACATTGATAAAATGACAGACACTGGAGAGTTAGCAAAAAAGGGTGTAGGAGTTATTTATAGGAAAGTAATTTTTAAAGGAAGAGGACGCAATGAGAGAAATGAAGTAAAAATACTGGAAGACAGATACACAAAACAGAGAAAAATTATTTAAAAAGGAAGCTTAAGTAAATAAAAAGGAAAATAACAGAAAAGGAACAACCCAAACAAATAAACAAGCACAAAAAAAACTTGATAAAACAAACCAGTAAAAATGGAAAACAAACGAAAAACAAACAAACCAAAAAAAAAAAAAAAACAAAAACAGCCAATGATGTTTCAGGTGTGAAAAAATTAAAAAGAAAAGTTTAAAAAAAATGTTTGAAAAGAAAAAGAAACCCGTCTCTGGTTTCCCTGCAATGGACTGCAGTCTATTTTCCTGATTGGCTGGTTTGACTTGATTTCAGTTGGCAAGGGGTGGTTCTGTTCTGACCTTCTACCCTGTTGGTGCAATCGTGGGTCTCTGAGGTTCGCACAGCTTGCAGGCAGGCCTTGGGCGTCCTCTGTCGATGGGGACGTAAGCAGTCACAGGAACTGTGGCTCCTCTGTCTGCTGTGGGGCAGCTGCCTTTGATGCCTGGACTTGACTAGGCTGTGAACTCAGCAGAGAGGGACGCCTCTGGCCTGTTTTGCTCCCCAGAGAGTTGCTTGCCTGAGGGAGGCGGCCTCCTTGGCATAGGTGGGTATGGAATGCAGCTCCGTTTTGGGCTGGGAATTAGCTTCCTCTGTGACGGGTCCGTTTAGCTGTTACCGGAACTGTTTGTTCCTCCGTCTGTTGTTTCCGTGCCCCTGGTAGCTGCTCCCAGCTTTTGCTTTAAGTTTAGGAGTTCTGGCGGGCAGGGCGGGGCATCTCTGGCTAAGCCCCGGACTCGCCTCCCACCAGGGCAGGGGGTGTTCTTTTGGGCGGAGCTGGTTCTCACTGATTCCGCCCCTCCTGCCCTTTTCAAAGATGGCTTTTTTGACCTCGCTTTCCCCAGGCCTGCTTCAGTTCCAGTCTGGTCTGACCCTATGCCAGTGGCAAAGATGGCGCTTTGCTCTGGCGGTGGGGACAGGGATGCCTTCCAGAAGCTGGACTGTGGGCAAAAGCGAGAATGATTTTTTTGTGGGGTACTCACGCTGTCTCTGTGATGTCAGGTCCTCCGTGCTCGGCTGCCGTCTGGAGTATTTCTTCCTTTAGCTGCACGGAGTGCGGGGAGCTGTGCCCGGCATTGTGCCGGAGCCGGCGCTGGCGCTGCGGCGGGACGCAGCCCGGAGCTCAAATCTGTGTTTTCAGACCAGCAAAGTCGATTTTTCCTTCCTGTTCAGAATCCCTGTACTGTTAGAACTTACTTTGGCTGTCTTTCTCGGAGAAATAGTTTCTATGAGGTGAGAAAACTACGATATCGGAGGGAGCTCTGCAAGGGATCAGCCGCTCCTCCGCCGTCTTCCCTGGATCCCTTCGCTCCAGCTATTCTTATACTCAGAAGGGATACTCCCTGATATACAGCTGCCTACCACCTTCGTAAGTGCAGGTCCTAAATGAGCTTTTTTCTCTGTTCCCTCACCACAATCCAGATTCTTTTGGGGAGTTACCAGTACAGTAACCATACCAGGAAGTACTTAATTTATTAAGCTACTGCTTTTCTTAATCTAATTGTAGATATTTACTGATTAAAAGCTACCTGACCAGTATTTGCATGTCGTTCATAATGAGCTTTTATCTCTCTCCCCTAACCACAAATCAGATTCTTCTGAGGAGATCCCAGTACATTAACATTTCCTCAATGTAATTACCTTAACAAGCTCCAGATGTTCTTATTCTCAGAAGTGATACTCCCTGATGTACTGCTGCCGACCACCTTCGTAACTGCAGGTCTTTAATGAGCTTTTTTCTCTATTCCCTCACCAAAATCCAGATTCTTTTGGGGAGTTACCAGTACAGTAACCATACCAGGAAGTACTAAATTTATTAAGCTACTGTTTTCTTAATCTCAGTGGAGATATTTACTGATAAACAGCTACCTACCCAGTATGTTCATGTCCTTTTTAAATGAGCTTTTAACTCTCTTCCCTCACCACTAATCAGATTCTTCTGAGGAGTTCACAGTACATTAACCTTTCCTTGATGTAATTACATTAATAATTCCCAGATGTTCTTATTCTCAGAAGGGATATTCCCTGATATACAGCTGCCGACCACCTTCATAAGTGTAGGTCCTAAATGATTTTTACTCTGTTCTCTCACTTCAAAGCAGATTCTTATGAGGAGTTTCCAGTACATTAACCATGACAGGAAATACTTAATTTACTAAGCTTCTGCTTTTCTTAATCTCAGTGGAGATACTTATTGATAAACAGCTTCCTACACAGTATGTTCATGTCCTTTTTAAATGAGCTTTTAACTCTCTTCCCTCACCACTAATAAGATTCTTCTAAGGAGTTCCCAGTACATTAAACTTTCCTCGATGTAATTACCTTACCAAGCTCCAGCTGTTCTTATTCTCAGAAGGGATACTCCCTGATATACAGCTGCCTACCACCTTCGTAAGTACAGTGCCTAAATGAGCTTTATTCTCTGTTCCCTCACCACAATGCAGATTCTTTTTGGGAGTTACCAGTACAGTAACCATACCAGGAAGTACTTAATTTATTAATCTACTGCTTTTCTTAATCTCAGTGGAGATATTTACTGATAAACAGCTACCTACCCAGTATGTTCATGTCGTTCATAAAAGAGGTTTTATCTCTCTCCCCTCACCACAAATCAGATTCTTCTCAGGAGTTCCCAGTACATTAACCTTTCCGCGATGTAATTCCCCTAACAAGCTCCAGGAGTTCTTATTCTCAGAAGGGATACTCCCTGATATACAGCTGCCTACCCATTCGTAAGTGCAAGTCCTAAATGAGTTTTTTTCTCTGCTCCCTCACCACAATCCAGATTCTTTTGGGGAGTTACCAATACAGTAACCATGCCATGAAGTTCTTAATTTTTTAAGCTACTGCTTTTATTAATCTCCCGGATATACAGCTGCCTACCACCTTCGTAAGTGCAGGTCTTAAATGAGCATTTTTCTCTGTTCCCTCACCAAAATGCAGATTCTTTTGGGGAGTTACCAGTACAGTAACCATACCAGGAAGTACTTAATTTATTAAGCAACTGCTTTTCTTAATCTCAGTGGAGATATTTACTGATAAACAACTACCTATGCAGCATGTTCATGTCGTTCCTAAATGAGCTTTTATCTCTCTCCCCTCACCACAAATCAGATTCTCCTGAGGAGTTCCCAGTACATTATCCTTTCCCCTGTGTAATTACCTTAACAAGCTCCAGCTGTTTTTATTCTCAGAAGGGATACTCCCTGATATACAGCTGCATACCCAATTCGTAAGTGCAGGTCCTAAATGAGCTTTTTTCTCTGTTCCCTCACCACAATGCAGATTCTTTTGGGGAGTTACCAGTACAGTAACCATACCAGGAAGTACTTAATTTATTAAGCTACTGCTTTTCTTAATCTCAGTGGAGATATTTACTGATAAACTGCTACCTACCCAGTATGTTCATGTCGTTCCTAAATGAGCTTGTATCTCTCTCCCCTCACCACAAATCAGATACTTCTGAGGAGTTCCCAGTACATTAACCTTTCCTCGATGTAATTACCTTAACAAGCTCCAGCTGTTCTTATTCTCAGAAGGGATACTCCCTGATATACAGCTGCCTAACACCTTCTTAAGTGCAGGTCCTAAATGAGCTTTTATCTCTCTCCCTTTACCACAAATCAGATTCTTCTGAGGAGTTCCCAGTACATTAACCTTTCCTCGATGTAATTACATTAACAAGCTCCAGCTGTTCTTATTCTCAGAAGGGATACTCCCTGATATACAGCTGCCTACCGCCTTCGTAAGTGCAGGTCCTAAATGAGCTTTTTTCTCTGTTCCCTCACCACAATCCAGATTCTTTTGGGGAGTTACCAGTACAGTAACCATACCAGGAATTTGTTAATTTTTTAAGCTACTGCTTTTATTAATCTCCCTGATATACAGCTGCCTACCACCTTCGTACTTACAGGTCCTAAATGAGCTTTTTTGTGTATTCCCTCAACACAATCCAGATTCTTTTGGCGAGTTACCAGTACAGTAACCATACCAAGATGTACTTAATTTATTAAGCTACTCCTTTTCTTAATCTCAGTGGAGATATTTACTGATAAAGAGCTACCTACCAAGGATGTTAATGCCCTTCCTAAATGAGGTGTTATCTCTCTCCCCTCACTACAAATCAGAATCTTCTGAGCAGTTCCCAGTACATTAACCTTTCCTCGATGTAATTACCTTAACAAGCTCCAGCTGTTCTTATTCTCAGAAGGGATACTCCCTGATATACAACTGCCTACCACCTTCGTAAGTGCAGGTAGTAAGGGAGCTTTTTTCTCTATTCCCTCACCACAATCCAGATTATTTTGGGGAGTTACCAGTACAGTAACCATACCAGGAAGTTCTTACTTTTTTAAGCTACTGCTTTTATTAATCTCCCTGATATACAGCTGCTTACCACCTTCGTACTTACAGGTCCTAAATGAGCTTTTTTGTGTATTCCCTCAACAAAATCCAGATTCTTTTGGCGAGTTACCAGTAGAGTAACCATACCAAGATGTACTTAATTTATTAAGCTACTGCTTTTCTTAATCTCAGTGGAGATATTTCCTGACAAACAGCTACCTACCCAGTATGTTCATGTCGTTCATAAATGAGCTTTTATCTCTCTCCCCTCACCACAAATCAGATTCCTCTGAGGAGTTCCCAGTACATTAACCTTTCCTCGATGTAATTATCTTAACAAGCTCTAGCTGTTCTTATTCTCAGAAGGGATACTCCCTGAAATACAGCTGCCTACCACCTTCGTAAGTGCAGGTCTTAAATGAGGTTTTTTCTCTTTTCCCTCACCACAATCCAGATTCTTTTGGAGAGTTACCAGTACAGTAACCATACCAGGAAGTACTTAATTTATTAAGCTACTGCTTTTCTTAATCTCACAGGAGATATTTACTGATAAACAGCTACCTTCCCAGCATGTTCATGTCGTTCCTAAATGAGCTTTTTTCTCTCTCCCCTCACCACAAATCAGATTCTTCTGAGGAGTTCCCAGTACATTAACTTTTCCTCGATGTAATTACCTTAACTAGCTCCAGCTGTTCTTATTCTCAGAAGGGATAATAACTGATATACACCTGCCTACCACCTTCGTAAGTGCAGGTCCTAAATGAGTTTTTTCTCTGTTCCCTCACCACAATCCAGATTCTTTTGGGGAGTTACCAGTACAGTAACCATACCAGGAAGTACTTAATTTATTAAGCTACTGCTTTTCTTAATCTCAGTGGAGATATTTACTGATACACAGCTACACACCCCGCATGTTCATTTCGTTCCTAAATGAGCTTTTTTCTCTCTCCCAACACCACAAATCAGATTCTTCTGAGGAGTTCATTGTCCAGTAACCTTTCCTCGATGTAATTTCCTTAACAAGCTCCAGCTGTTCTTATTCTCAGAAGGGATACTCCCATCTATACAGCTGCCTACCACCTTCGTAATTGCAGGTCATAAATGAGCTTTATTCTCTGTTCCCTCACCACAATCCAGATTCTTTTGGGGAGTTACAAGTACAGTAACCCTACTAGGAAGTACTTAATTTATTAAGCTGTTGCTTTTCTTAATCTCAGGGCAGACATTTACTGATAAACAGCTACCTACCACGTTCATGTCGTTCCTAAATGACCTTTTATCTCCCTCCCCTCACGACAAATCAGATTCTTCTGAGGTGTTCCGAGTAAATTAACCTTTCCTTGAATTAATTACCTTAACAAGCTCCAGCTTTTCTTATTCTCAGAAGGGATACTGTCTGATATACAGCTGCCTACCACCTTGGTAAGTGCAGGTCTTAAATGAGCTTTTACTCCGTTCCCTCACCACAATCCAGATTCTTTTGGGGAGTTACCAGTACAGTAACCATACCATGAAGTACTTAATTTATTAAGCTACTGCTTTTTTAATCTCAGTGGAGATATTTACTGATAAACAGCTACCTGCCCAGCATGTTCATGTCTTTCCTAAATGAGCTTTTATCTCTCTCCCCTCACCACAAATCAGATTCTTCTGAGGAGTTCCCAGTACATTAACCTTTCCTCGATGTAATTACCTTAAAGAACTCTAGCTGTTCTTATTCTCAGAAGGGATACTCCCTGATATACAGGTGCCTACAACCTTCGTAAGTGCAGGTCTTACATGAGCTTTTTCTGTGTTCCCTCACCACAATCCAGATTCTTTTGGGGAGTTACCAGTACAGTAACCATACCAGGAAGTACTTAATTTATTAAGCTACTGCTTTTCTTAATCTCAGTGCAGATATTTACTGATGAACAGCTACCTACCCAGTATATTCATGTCGTTCATATATGAGCTTTTATCTCTCTCCCCGCACCACAAATCAGATTCTATTGAGGAGTTCCCAGTACATAAACCTTTCCTCGATGTAATTCCCTTAACAAGCTCCAGCTGTTCTTATTCTCAGAAGGGATACTCCCTGATATACAGCTGCCTAACACCTTCGTAAGTACAGGTCCTAAATGCGCTTTTCTCTCTGTTCCCTCACCACAATCCAGATTCTTTTGGGGTGTTAACGGTACAGTAACCATACCTGAAAGTACTTAATTTATTAACATGATGCTTTTCTTAATCTCAGTTTAGATATTTACTGATAAACAGCTACATACCCTGTATGTTCATGTCGTTCCTAAATGAGATTTTATCTCTCTCCCCTCACCACAAATCAGATTCTTCTGAGGAGTTCCCAGTACATTAACCTTTCCCCTGTGTAATTACCTTAACAAGCTCCAGCTGTTCTTATTCTCGGAAGGGATACTCCCTCATAGACAGTTGCCTACCCCCTTCGTAAGTGCAGGTCCTAAGTGAGCTTTTCTCTCTTTCCCTAACCTCAATCCAGATTTTTTTGGGGAGTTACCAGTACAGTAAGCATACCAGGATGTACTTAATTTATTAAGCTACTGCTTTTCTTAATCTCAGTGCAGATATTTACTGATAAAAAGCAACCTAACCTGCATGTTCATGTCGTTCCTAAATGTGCTGTTATCTCTCTCCCCTCACCACAATTCAGATTCTTCTGAGGAGTTCCCAGTACATTAACCTCTCCTCGATGTAATTACCTAAAGAAGCTCCAGCTCTTCTTATTCTCAGAAGGGATAATCCCTGATATACAGCTGCCTACCACCTTCGTAACTGCAGGTCCAAAATGAGCTTTTTTCTCTGTTCCCTCACCACAATCCAGATTCTTTTGGGGAGGTACCAGTAGAGTATCCAAACCAGGAAGTACTTAATTAATTAAGCTACTGCTTTTCTTAATCTCAGTGGAGATATTTAATGATAAACAGCTACCTACCCAGTATGTTCATGTCGTTCCTCAATGAGCTTTTATCTCTCTCCCCTCACCACAATTCAGATTCTTCTGAGGAGTTCCCAGTACATTAACATTTCCTCGATGTAATTACCTTAACAACTCCAGCTGCTCTTATTCTCAGAAGGTATACTCCCTGATATACAGCTGCCAACCACCTTCGTAAGTGCAGGTCCTAAATGAGCTTTTTTCTCTCTTCCCTCACCACAATCCAGATTCTTTTGAGGAGTTATCTGTACAGTAACCATACCAGGAAGTACTTAATTTATTAAGCTACTGCTTTTCTTAATCTAATTGGAGATATTTACTGATTAACTGCTACCTAACCAGTATTTGCATGTCGTTCATAATGAGCTTTTATCTCTCTCCCCTCACCACAAATCAGATTCTTCTGAGGAGATCCCAGTACATTAACATTTCCTCGATGTAATTACCTTAACAAGATCCAGATGTTCTTATTCTCAGAAGCGATACTCCCTGATGTACTGCTGCTGACCACCTTCGTAAGTGCAGGTCTTTAATGAGCTTTTTTCTCTATTCCCTCACCACAATCCAGATTCTTTTGGGGAGTTACCAGTACAGTAACCATACCAGGAAGTACTTAATTTATTAAGCTACGGTTTTCTTAATCTCAGTGGAGATATTTACTGATAAACAGCTACCTACCCAGTATGTTCATGTCCTTTTTCAATGAGCTTTTAACTCTCTTCCCTCACCATTAATCAGATTCTTCTGAGGAGTTCACAGTACATTAACCTTTCCTCGATGTAATTACATTAACAATTCCCAGATGTTCTTATTCTCAGAAGGGATACTCCCTGATATACAGCTGCCGACCACCTTCATAAGTGTACGTCCTAAATGACTTTTTACTCTGTTCTCTCACTTCAAGGCAGATTCTTTTGAGGAGTTTCCAGTACATTAACCATGACAGGAAATACTTAATTTACTAAGCTTCTCCTTTTCTTAATCTCAGTGGAGATACTTATTGATAAACAGCTTCTTACCCAGTATGTTCATATCCTTTTTAAATGAGCTTTTAACTCTCTTCCCTCACCACTAATAAGATTCTTCTGAGGAGTTCCCAGTTCTTTAACCTTTCCTCAAAGTAATTACATTTACAAGTCCCAGCTGTTCTTATTCTCAGAAGGGATACTCCCTGATATACAGCTGCAGACCACCTTTATATGTGTAATTGCTAAAGTAACTTTTGTCTCTGTTCTCTCACTACAAAGCAGATTCTTTTCAGGAGTTTCCAGTACATTAACATACAAGGAAGTACTGAAATTACTAAGCTACTGCTTTTCTTATTCTCTGTGCAGATATTTACTGATAAACAGCTACCTACACAGTATGTTCTTGTCCTTTTTAAATGAGCTTTTAACTCTCTTCCCTTATCACTAATCAGATTCTTCTTAGGAGTTCCCAGGACATTAACATTTCCTCGATGTAATTACATTAACAAATCCCAGCTGTTCTTATTCTCAGAAGGGATACTCCCTGATATACAGCTGCCGACCACCTTTATAAGTGTAGGTGCTAAATGAACTTTTGTCTCTGTTCTCTCACTACAAAGCAGATTCTTTTGAGGAGTTTCCAGTACATTAACCATGCCTGGAAATACTTAATTTACTAAGCTTCTGCTTTTCTTAATCTCAGTGGAGATACTTACTGATAAACAGCTACCTACCCAGTATGTTCATGTCCTTTTTAAAGGAGCTTTTAACTCTCTTCCCTCACCACTAATAAGATTCTTCTGAGGAATTCCCTGTACATTAACCTTTCCTCGATGTAATTACATTAACAAGTCCCAGGTGTTCTTATTGTCAGAAGGGATACTCCCTAATATACAGCTGCAGACCACCTTTATAAGTGTAATTGCTAAATTAACTTTTGTCTCTGTTCTCTCACTACAAAGCAGATTCTTTTCAGGAGTTTCCAGTACATTAACCATACAAGGAACTACTGAATTTACTAAGCTACTGCTTTTCTTATTCTCAGTGCAGATATTTACTGATAAGCAGCTACCTACCCAGTATGTTCATGTCCTTTTTAAATGAGCTTTTAACTCTCTTCCCTCACCAGTAATCAGATTCTTCTGAGGAGTTCCCAGGACATTAACATTTCCTCGATGTAATTACATTAACAAGTCCCAGCTGTTCTTATTCTCAGAAGGGATACTCCCTGATATACACTGCCGACCACCTTTATAAGTGTAGGTGCTAAATGAGCTTTTGTCACTGTTCTCTCACTACAAAGCAGATTCTTTTGAGGAGTTTCCAGTACATTAACCATACCCGGAAGTACTTAATTTACTAAGCTACTGTTTTACTTAATCTCAGTGGAGATATTTACTGATAAACAGCTACCTAACCAGTATGATCATGTCCTTTTTAAATGAGCTTTTAACTCTCTTCCCTCACCACTAATCAGATTCTGCTGAGGAGTTCCCAGTACATTAACCTTTCCTTGATGTAATTACATTAACAAGTCCCAGCTGTTCTTATTCTCAGAAGGGATACTCCCTGATATACAGCTGCCGACCACCTTCATTAGTTTAGGTCCTAAATGAGCTTTTCTTCTGTTCTCTCTCTACAAAGCAGATTCTTTTGAGGAGTTTCCAGTAAATGAAACATACCAGGAAGTACTTAATTTACTAATGTACTGCTTTTCTTAATCTCAGTGGAGATATTTACTAATAAACAGCTACCAACCCAGTATGTTCATGTCCTTTTTTAATGAGCTTTTAACTCTCTTCCCTCACCACTAGTCAGATTCTTCTGAGGAGTTCCCAGTACATTAACCTTTCCTCGATGTAATTACATTACCAAGTCCCAGCTGTTCTTATTCTCAGAAGGGATACTCCCTGATATACAGCTGCCGACCACCTTCATAAGTGCAGGTCCTAAATGAGCTTTTGTTCTGTTCTCTCACTACAAAGCAGATTCTTTTGAGGAGTTTCCTGTACATTAACCATACCCGGAAGTAATTAATTTACTAAGCTACTGCTTTTCTTAATCTCAGTGGAGATATTTACTGATAAACAGCTACCTACCCAGTATGTTCATGTCCTTTTAATGAGCTTTTAACTCTCTTCCCTCACCACTAATCAGATTCTTCTGAGGAGTTCCCAGTACATTAACCTTTCCTTGATGTAATTACAGTAACAAGTCCCAGCTGTTCTTATTCTCAGTAGGGATACTCCCTGATATACAGATGCCGACCCGTCATAAGTGTAGGTCTTAATGAGCTTTTTTCTCTGTTCTCTCACTACAAAGCAGATTCTTTTGAGGATTTTCCAGTACATTAACCATAACAGGAAGTACTTAATTTACTAAGCTACTGCTTTTCTTAATCTCAGTGGAGATATTTACTGATAAACAGCTACCTACCCAGTATGTTCATGTCCTTTTTAAGTGAGCTTTTAACTCTATTCCCTCACCACTAATCAGATTCTTCTGAGGAGTTGCCAGTATATTAACCTTTCCTCGATGTAATTACGTTAACAATTCCCAGCTGTTCTTATTCTCAGAGGGGATACTCCCTGATATACAGCTGCCTACCACCTTCGTAAGTGCAGATCCTAAATGAGCGTTCCCTCAACACAATCCCGATTCTTCTGGGGATTTACCAGTACAGTAACCATACTAGGAAGTTCTTAATTTTTTAAGCTACTGCTTTTTTTAATCTCAGTGGAGATATTTACAGATAGAAAGCTACATACCCAGTATGTTCATGTCCTTTTTAAATGAGCTTTTAACTGTCTTCTGTCACCACTAATCAGATTCTTCTGTGGAGTTCACAGTACATTAACCTTTCCTCGATGTAATTACATTAACAATTCCCAGCTGTTCTTATTTTCAGTAGGGATACTCCCTGATATACAGCTGCCGATCACCTTCATAAGTGTAGGTCCTAAATGACTTTTTACTCTGTTCTCTCACTTCAAAGCAGATTCTTTTGAGGAGCTTCCAGTACATTAACCATGCCAGGAAATACTTAATTTACTAAGCTTCTGCTTTTCTTAATCTCAGTGGAGATACTTACTGATAAACAGCTACCTACCCAGTATGTTCATGTCCTTTTTAAAGGAGCTTTTAACTCTCTTCCCTCACCACTAATAAGATTCTTCTGAGGAGTTCCCAGTACATTAACCTTTCCTCGATGTAATTACATTAACAATTCCCAGCTGTTCTTATTCTCAGAAGGGATACTGCCTGATATACAGATGCCGACCCATTCATAAGTGTAGGTCTTAATGAGCTTTTTTCTCTGTTCTCTCACTACAAAGCAGATTCTTTTGAGGAGTTTCCAGTACATTAACCATACCAGGAAGTACTTACTTTACTAAGCTACTGCTTTTCTTTATCTCAGTGGAGATATTTACTGATAAGCAGCTACCTACCCAGTATGTTCATGTCCTTTTTAAATGAGCTTTTAACTCTCTTCCCTCACCACTAATCAGATTCTTCTGAGGAGTTCCCAGGACATTAACATTTCCTCGATGTAACTACATTAACAAGTCCCAGCTGTTCTTCTTCTCAGAAGGGATACTCCCTGATATACAGCTGCCGACCAACTTTATAAGTGTAGGTGCTAAATGAGTTTTTGTCACTGTTCTCTCACTACAAAGCAGATTCTTTTGAGGAGTTTCCAGTACATTAACCATACCCAGAAGTACTTAATTTACTAAGCTACTGTTTTACTTAATCTCAGTGGAGATATTTACTGATAAACAGCTACCTAACCAGTATGATCATGTCCTTTCTAAATGAGCTTTTAACTCTCTTCCCTCACCACTAATCAGATTCTGCTGAGGAGTTCACAGTACATTAACCTTTCCTCGATGTAATTACGGTAACAAGTCCCAGCTGCTCTTATTCTCAGAAGGGATACTCCCTGATATACAGCTGCCGAACACCTTTATAATTGTAGGTGCTAAATGAGCTTTTGTCTCTGTTCTCTCACTACAAAGCAGATTCTTTTGAGGAGTTTCCAGTACATTAACCATGCCTGGAAATACTTAATTTACTAAGCTTCTGCTTTTCTTAATCTCAGTGGAGATACTTACTGATAAACAGCTACCTACCCAGTATGTTCATGTCCTTTTTAAAGGAGCTTTTAACTCGCTTCCCTCACCACTAATAAGATTCTTCTGAGGAGTTCCCTGTACATTAACCTTTCCTCGATGTAATTACATTAACAAGTCCCAGCTGTTCTTATTCTCAGAAGGGATACTCCCTGATATACAGCTGCAGACCACCTTTATAAGTGTAATTGCTAAATTAACTTTTGTCTCTGTTCTCTCACTACAAAGCAGATTCTTTTCAGGAGTTTCCAGTACATTAACCATACAAGGAACTACTGAATTTACTAAGCTACTGCTTTTCTTATTCTCAGTGCAGATATTTACTGATAAGCAGCTACCTACCCAGTATGTTCATGTCCTTTTTAAATGAGCTTTTAACTCTCTTCCCTCACCACTAATCAGATTCTTCTGAGGAGTTCCCAGGACATTAACATTTCCTCGATGTAATTACATTAACAAGTCCCAGCTGTTCTTATTCTCAGAAGGGATACTCCCTGATATACACCTGCCGACCACCTTTAAAAGTGTAGGTGCTAAATGAGCTTTTGTCACTGTTCTCTCACTACAAAGCAGATTCTTTTGAGGAGTTTCCAGTACATTAACCATACCCGGAAGTACTTAATTTACTAAGCTACTGTTTTACTTAATCTCAGTGGAGATATTTACTGATAAACAGCTACCTAAACAGTATGATCATGTCCTTTCTAAATGAGCTTTTTACTCTCTTCCCTCACCACTAATCAGATTCTGCTGAGGAGTTGCCAGTATATTAACCTTTCCTCGATGTAATTACATTAACAATTCCCAGCTGTTCTTATTCTCAGAAGGGATACTCCCTGATATAGAGCTCCCAACCACCCTCATAAGTGTAAGTCCTAAATAAGCTTTTTTCTGTGTTCTCTCACTACGAAGCAGATTCTTCTGAGGAGTTTCCAGTACATTAACCATACCAGGAAGTACTTAATTTACTAAGCTACTGCTTTTCTTAATCTCAGTGGAGATATTTACTGATAAAAGCTACCTACCCAGTATCTTCATGTCCTTTTTAAATGAGCTTTTAACTCTATTCCCTCACCACTAATCAGATTCTTCTGAGGAGTTGCCAGTATATTAACCTTTCCTCGATGTAATTACATTAACAATTCCCAGCTGTTCTTATTCTCAGAGGGGATACTCCCTGATATACAGCTGCCTACCACCTTCGTAAGTGCAGATCCTAAATGAGCGTTCCCTCAACACAATCCCGATTCTTCTGGGGATTTACCAGTACAGTAACCATACCAGGAAGTTCTTAATTTTTTAAGCTACTGCTTTTATTAATCTCAGTGGAGATATTTACTGATAGACAGCTACCTACCCAGTATGTTCATGTCCTTTTTAAATGAGCTTTTAACTCTCTTCTGTCACCACTAATCAGATTCTTCTGAGGAGTTCACAGTACACTAACCTTTCCTCGATGTAATTACATTAACAAGTCCCAGCTGTTCTTATACTCAGTAGGGATACTCCCTGATATACAGCTGCCGATCACCTTCATAAGTGTAGGTCCTAAATGACTTTTTCTCTGTTCTCTCACTTCAAAGTAGATTCTTTTGAGGAGCTTCCAGTACATTAACCATGCCAGGAAATACTTAATTTACTAAGCTTCTGCTTTTCTTAATCTCAGTGGAGATACTTACTGATAAACAGCTACCTACCCAGTATGTTCATGTCCTTTTTAAAGGAGCTTTTAACTCTCTTCCCTCACCACTAATAAGATTCTTCTGAGGAGTTCCCAGTACATTAACCTTTCCTCGATGTAATTACATTAACAAGTCCCAGCTGTTCTTATTCTCAGAAGGGATACTGCCTGATATACAGATGCCGACCCATTCATAAGTGTAGGTCTTAATGAGCTTTTTTCTCTGTTCTCTCACTACAAAGCAGATTCTTTTCAGGAGTTTCCAGTACATTAACCATACAAGGAAGTACTGAATTTACTAAGCTACTGCTTTTCTTATTCTCTGTGCAGATATTTACTGATAAACAGCTACCTACCCAATATGTTCATGTCCTTTTTAAATGAGCTTTTAACTCTCTTCCCTCACCACTAATCAGATTCTTCTGAGGAGTTCCCAGGACATTAACATTTCCTCGATGTAATTACATTAACAAGTCCCAGCTGTTCTTATTCTCAGAAGGGATACTCCCTGATATACAGCTGCCGACCACCTTTATAAGTGTAGGTGCTAAATGAGCTTTTGTCTCTGTTCTCTCACTACAAAGCAGATTCTTTTGAGGAGTTTCCAGTACATTAACCATACCCGGAAGTACTTAATTTACTAAGCTACTGTTTTACTTAATCTCAGTGGAGATATTTACTGATAAACAGCTACCTACTCAGTATGATCAAGTCCTTTCTAAATGAGCTTTTCACTCTCTTCCCTCACCTCTACTCAGATTCTGCTGAGGATTTCCCAGTACATTAACCTTTCCTTGATGTAATTACATTAACAAGTCCCAGCTGTTCTTATTCTCAGAAGTGATACCCCCTGATATACAAGTGCCGACCACCTTCATAAGTGTAGGTGCTAAATGAGCTTTTGTCTCTGTTCTCTCACTGCAAAGCAGATTCTTTTCAGGACTTTCCAGTATATTAACCATACCAGGAAGTACTTAATTTACTAAGCTACTCCTTTTCTCAATCTCAGTGGAGATATTTACTGACAAACAGCTACCTACCCAGTATGTTCTTGTCCTTTTTAAATGAGCTTTAACTCTGTTCCCTCACCACTAATAAGATTCTTCTGAGGAGTTCCCAGTACATTAACCTTTCCTCGATGTAATTACATTAACAAGTCCCAGCTGTTCTTATTCTCAGAAGGGACACGCCCTGATATACAGCTGCCGACCACCTTTATAAGTGTAGGTGCTAAATGAGCTTTTGTCTCTGTTCTCTCACTGCAAAGCAGATTCTTTTCAGGACTTTCCAGTATATTAACCATACCAGGAAGTACTGAATTTCCTAAGCTACTACTTTTCTTAATCTCAGTGGAGATATTTACTGATAAACAGCTACCTACCCAGTATGTTCATGTCCTTTTTAAATGAGCTTTTAACTCTCTTCCCTCACCACTAATCAGATTCTTCTGAGGAGTTCCCAGGACATTAACATTTCCTCGATGTAATTACATTAACAAGTCCCAGCTGTTCTTATTCTCAGAAGGGATACTCCCTGATATACAGCTGCCGACCACCTTCATAAGTGTAGGTCCTAAATGATCTTTTGTTCTGTTCTCTCTCTACAAAGTAGATTCATTTGAGGAGTTTCCAGTACATGAACCATACCAGGAAGTACTTAATTTACTAATGTACTGCTTTTCTTAATCTCAGTGGAGATATTTACTGATAAACAGCTACCAACCCAGTATGTTCATGTCCTTTTTAAATGAGCTTTTAACTCTCTTCCCTCACCACTAATCAGATTCTTCTGAGGAGTTCCCAGTACATTAACCTTTCCTCGATGTAATTACAGTAACAAGTCCCAGCTGTTCTTATTCTCAGAAGGGATACTCCCTGATATACAGCTGCCGACCACCTTCATAAGTGTAGGTCCTAAATGAGCTTTTTTCTCTGTTCTCTCACTAAAAAGCAGATTCTATTGACGAGTTTCCAGTACATTAACCATACCAGGAAGAACTTAATTTACTAAGCTACTGTTTTCTTAATCTCAGTGGAGATATTTACTGATAAACAGCTACCTACCCAGTATGTTCATGTCCTTTTTAAATGAGCTCTTAACTCTCTTCCCTCACCAGTAATCAGATTCTTCTGAGGAGTTCCCAGTACATAAACCTTTCCTCGATGTAATTACATTAACATGTCCCAGCTGTTCTTATTCTCAGAAGGGATACTCCATGATATACAGATGTTTACCACCTTCTTTAGTGTAGTTCATAAATGAGCTTTTTCTCTGTTCCGTCCCCAAAATACAGATTCTTATGAGGATTTTTCAGTACATTAACCTTTCCACGAACTACTTGCCTTAACAAGCTACAGCTGTTATTAATCTCAGAAAAGATACTGCCTGATACACAGCTGCCAACCACCTTCGTAAGTGTAGTTCCTAAATGAGGTTTTATCTCTCTTCCCTCACCAAAAAGCAGATTCTTTTGAGGATTTTCTAGTACGTTAACCAGAGCAGGCAGTACTTAATGTACTATGCTACTGCTATGCTCCTTCTCAGGGGGGATATTTACTGATAAACAGCTAGCTAGCGAGTATGTTCATGTCATTCATAAATGAGGTTTTATCTCTCTTCCCTCACCACACATCACATATTTTTGAGGAGTTTCCAGTATATTAACGTCTCCTCAATGTAATTACCTTAACAAGCTCCAGCTGTTCTTATTCTCAGAAGGCACACTCCATGATATACAGTTGCATACCACCTTTGTAAGTGTAGTTCCTAAATGAGCTTTTTTCTCTGTTCCTTCACCTCAAAGCAGATTCTTTTGAGGAGTCGCCAGTAAAATTACCATACCAGGAAGTACTTAATTTACTAAGCTACTGCTATTCTTATTCTCAGTGGAGACATTTACTGATAAACAGCTACCTACCCAGTATGTTCATGTTGTTCTTAAATGAGCTATTATGTCTCGTCCCTCACCACAAATCAGATTCTTGTGAGCAGTTTCCAGTACTTTAAACTTTCCTTTCTGTAATAACCTTAACAAGCTCCAGCTGTTCTTATTCTCTGAAGGGATAATCCCAGATATACATCTGATTACCACCTTCGTAAGTATAATTCCTAAATGAGCTTTTTACTCTGTTCCCTCAAAACAACGTGCAGATTCTTTTGAGGAGTCTCCAGTACAATAACCATACCAGGAAGTACTTAATTTACTAAGCTACTGCTATTCTTAAACTCAGTGAAGATATTTACTGATAAACAGCTACCTACCCAGTATGTTCATTTTGTTCTTAAATGAGCTTTTATCTCTCTTCCGTCACCACGAATCATATTCTTCTGAGGAATTTCCAGTTCATTAAACTTTTCTCCGTCTAATTGCCTTAACAAGCTCCAGCTGTTCTTATTCTCAGAAGGGATACTCCCTGATATACAACTGACTACCATTTACGTAAGTGTAGTTCATAAATGAGCTTTTTTCTCTGTTCCCTCACCAAAAAGCAGATTCATTTGAGGAGTTTCCAGTACATTATTCTTTCCAAAAACTACTTACCTTAACAGGCAACCGCTGTTTATATAATCAGAAGGGATATTGCCCGATATACAGCTGCCTACCCCTTTCGTAAGTGTAGTTCCTAAATGAGCTTTTATCTCTTTTCCCTCACAAAAAAGCAGATTCTTTTGAAGAATTTCCAGTACATTACACATACCAGGAAGTACTTAATTCACTATGCTACTGCTATTCTTATTCAGATGGGAGATATTTACTAATAAACAGCTACCTACCCAGTATGTTCATGTCGTTCCTAAATGAGCTTTTTTCTCTGTTCCCTCACCACGAATCAGAATCTTTTGAGGAGTTTCCCGCACATTAACCTTTCCTCGATCTTATTATCTTAACAAGCTCCAGTTGTTCTTATTCTCAGAAGGGATACTCCCTGATATACAGCTGCCTGCCACCTTCATAAATGTAGGTCCTAAATGAGCTTTTTTCTCTGTTCCCTCACCACAAAGCAGATTCTTGTGAGGAGTTTCCATTACATTAACTTTTCTACGAACTACTTACCTTAACAAGCAACAGCTGTTCTTATAATCAGAAGGAATATTGCCTGATATACAGCTGCCTACCACCTTCGTAAGTGTAGTTCTTAAATGAACTTTTATCTCTTTTCCGTCACCAAAAAGCAGATTCTTTTGAGGAATTTCCAGTACATTACCCATACCAGGAAGTACTTAATTTACTAAGCTACTGCTATTCTTTTTCTCAGGGGAGATATTTACTAATAAACAGCTCCCTACCCAGTATATTCATGTCATTCCTAAATTAGATTTTATCTCACTTCTCTCACCACGAATCAGATACTTTTGAGGAGTTTCCAGTACATTACCCTTTCCTCGATCAAATTTCCTTAACAAGCTCCAGCTGTTCCTAATCTCAGAAGGGATACTCCCTGATATATGGCTGCCTACCACCTTCGTAAGTGTAGTTCCTAAATGAGCTTTTTCCTCTGTTCCCTCACCACAAAGCAGATTCGTTTGAGGAGTCTCCAGTAAAATTACCATACCAGGAAGTACTTAATTTACTAAGCTACTCCTATTCTTATTCTCAGTGGTGATATTTACTGATAAACAGCTAGCTACCCAGTATGTTCATGTTGTTCTTTTTTTTCTTTGTAATTTATTCACTTATGTATGTTTATTTTTATTTTTTATTATTGAGTGAACATAAATTTTTTTACAAGGTGTTGTGCAAAGAGGGTGCAGTTACAAATTAGGGTACTGTGTACATTTCTTGTGATATCTTACAACCTGTTTTTCCATCCCTTGTCTAGGTCAGTTAGACCCATATGCAATATACAATGTATCAAGCACATATACAGTGTTCACAGACTTGGTCTCTACTGTCTCTCCGTCTCCTTTGTTAACAGTCATATATCAGGGAGATCATGCCCCTTTGTTTTCTGTGTTCTAGGCTTGTCTCACTCAACATTATTTGTTCGAGTTCTGACCATTTCCCTGCGAATAACCATGTATCACCATTCCTAATCGCTATGTAGTATTCCATTGTGTATAAGTACCATATTTTTTGGATCCATTCGTCTGTGGAGGGGCATCTGGGTTGTTTCCATATTTTGCTATTGAGAATTGTGCCGCGATAAACATGGAAGTACAAATGTCTTTTTCACATCTTGGGTTTTGCTGTTTAGGATAGATGCCTAAGAGTGGTATGGCTGGGTCATAGGGTAGGTCTATATTGAGCTTTTTGAGAAACCTCCATACTGTTCTCCAAAGTGGTTGTACTAATTTGCACTTCCACCAACAATGGAGAAGGGTTCCTCTTTCCCCACAGCCCCTCCAGCATTTGTTGTTTCCTGAGTTCAGAGTATAGGCCATTCTAATTGGGGTGAGGTGGTATCTCAGGGTTGATTTTATTTGCATTTCCTTTACTAGCAGGGATGTTGAACATTTCCTCATGTGTTTCTTTGCCATTTTTATACCTTCTCTTATGAAGTCTCTCTTTAGCTCTTTTGCCCATTTCCTAATAGGTTTATTGGGCTTGGAGGGGCTTAGTTTTTTGAGTTTTCTGTGGATGACAGATATCAGGCCTTTGTCTGTTGCTGTGCTGGTAAATATCCTTTCCCATATCGTTGGCTGTCTTTCTATTTTGGTGGCTATGACCTTAGCTGTGCAGAAACTTTTTAATTTGTAGTAGTCCCATTTGTTGAGTCTTTCCCCTATTTGTTGTGCCCCTGGGACTCTATTCAGGACGTTCCTTCCTGTGCCTATAAGTTCTAGTGTCTTTCCTACTCTGTCCTTCAGTAGTTTCAAGGATTCAGGTCTGATGTTGAGGTCCTTGATCCATTTTGAGTTGATCTTGGTGCATGGTGATAGGCTTGGGTCTACTTTGAGTTTTCTACATATGGCTGCCCAGTTCTCCCAGCACCAGTAGTTGAAGAGGCTATGTTTATTCCATTGTATGTCTTTAGCTCCTTTGTCGAATATCAGTTGGCTGTAAGAGTGCGGTTTTATTTCTGGGTCTTCAATTCTAATCCACTGGTCTTCCGATCTGTTTTTATAGCAATACCATGCTGTTTTTGTTATGATGGCCTTATAGTAGAGCTTGAAGTCAGGTATTGTGATACCTCCTGCACTGTTTTTTTGCCTAGAATTGCTTTGGCTATTCTAGGTTTTTTGCTGTTTCATATGAATTTATGGATTGGTTTCTCTATTTCATTGAAGAATGTGGCTGGGATTTTGATAGGTATTGCATTGAATTTGTATAACAATTTGGGCAATATGGCCATTTTCACTATATTGATTCTGCCTACCCATGAGCATGGGAAGTCTTTCCATCTCCTTGTGTCTTCTTTGATTTCCCTTATTAGATTTTTGTAGT
>NW_025961253.1:0-72529 GCF_023159225.1 Perognathus longimembris pacificus | reverse complement strand
TTTCTCTGTTTCCTCACCACAATCCAGATTATTTTGGGGAGTTACCAGTACAGTAACCATACCAGGAAGTACTTAATTTATTAAGCTACTGCTTTTCTTTTCTTAATCTCATTGGAGATATTTACTGAGAAACAGCTACCTACGCAGCATGTTCATATCGTTCCTAAATGAGCTTTTATTTCTCTCCCCTCACCACAAATCAGATTCTTCGGAGGAGTTCCCAGTACATTATCCTTTCCCCTATGTATTTACCTTAACAAGCTCCAGCTGTTTTTATTCTCAGAAGGTATACTCCCTGATATACAGCTGCCTACCCCCTTCGTAAGTGCAGGTCCTAAATGAGCTTTTTTCTCTGTTCCCTCACCACAATCCAGATTCTTTTGGGGAGTTACCAGTACAGTAACCATACCAGGAAGTACTTAATTTATTAAGCTACTGCTTTTCTTAATCTCAGTGTAGATATTTACTGATAAACAGCTACGTACGCAGCATGTTCGTTTCGTTCCTAAATGACCTTTTATCTCTCTCCCCTCACCACAAATCAGATTCTTCTGAGGAGTTCCCAGTACATTATCCTTTCCCCTGTGTAATTACCTTAACAAGCTCCAGCTGTTTTTATTCTCAGAAGGTTTACTCCCTGATATACAGCGGCCTACCCCCTTCGTAAGTGCAGGTCCTAAATGAGCTTTTTTCTCTGTTCCCTCACCACAATCCAGATTCTTTTGGGGAGTTACCAGTACAGTAACCATACCAGTAAGTACTTAATTTATTAAGCTACTGCTTTTCTTAATCTCAGTGGAGATATTTACTGATAAACAGCCACGTACGCAGCATGTTCATGTCGTTCCTAAATGAGAATTTTTCTGTCTCCCCTCACCACAAATCAGATTCTTCTGAGGAGTTCCCAGTACATTATCCTTTCCCCTGTGTAATTACCTTAACAAGCTCCAGCTGTTTTTATTCTCATCAAGTTTACTCCCTGATATACAGCTGCCTACCCCCTTCGTAAGTGCAGGTCCTAAATGAGCTTTTTTCTCTGTTCCCTCACCACAATCCAGATTCTTTTGGGGAGTTACCAGTACAGTAACCATACCAGGAAGTACTTAATTCATTAAGCTACTGCTTTTCTTAATCTCAGTGGAGATATTTACTGATAAACAGCCACGTACGCAGCATGTTCATGGCGTTCGTAAATGAGGTTTTATCTCTCTCCCCTCACCACAAATCAGATTCTTCTGAGGAGTTCCCAGTACAGTATCCTTTCCCCTGTGTAATTACCTTAACAAGCTCCAGCTGTTTTTATTCTCAGAAGGTTTATTCCCTGATTTACAGCTGCCTACCCCCTTCGTAAGTGCAGGTTTTAAATGAGCTATATTCACTGTTCCCTCACACAATCCAGATTCTTTTGGGGAGTTACCAGTACTGTAAGCATACCAGGATGTACTTAAATTATTAAGCTACTGCTTTTCTTAATCTCAGTGGAGATATTTACTGATAAACAGCTACCTACGCAGCATGTACATGTCTTTCCTAAATGAGCTTTTATCTCTCTCCCCTCACCACAAATCAGATTCTTCTGAGGAGTTCCCAGTACATTATCCTTTCCCCTGTTTAATTACTTTAACAAGCTCCAGCTGTTTTTATTCTCAGAAGGTTTACTCCGTGATATACAGCTGCCTACCCCCTTCGTAAGTGCAAGTCCTAAATGAGCTTTTTTCTCTGTTCCCTCACCACAATCCAGATTCTTTTGGGGAGGGTACCAGTACAGTAAACATACCAGGAAGTACTTAATTTATTAAGCTACTGCTTTTTCTTAATCTCAGTGGAGATATTTACTGATAAACAGCTACCTACGCAGCATGTTCATGTCGTTCCTAAATGATCTTTTTTCTCTGTTCCCTCACCACAATCCAGATTCTTTTGGGGAGTTTCAGTACAGTTACCATACCAGTAAGTACTTAATTTATTAAGCTACTGCTTTTCTTTTCTTAATCTCAGTGGAGATATTTTCTGAGAAACAGCTACCTACGCAGCATGTTCATGTCGTTCCTAAATGAGCTTTTTTCTCTGTTCCCTCACCACAATCCAGATTCTTTTGGAGAGTTACCAGTACAGTATCCCTACCAGGAAGTACTTAATTTATTAAGCTACTGCTTTTCTTAATCTCAGTGGAGATATTTACTGATAAACAGCTACATAGGCAGCATGTTCATGTCGTTCCTAAATGAGCTTTTATCTCTCTCCCCTCACCACAAATCAGATTCTTCTGAGGAGTTCCCAGTACATTATCCTTTCCCCTGTGTAATTACCTTAACAAGCTCCAGCTGTTTTTATTCTCAGAAGGTTTACTCCCTGATATACAACTGCCTACCCCCTTCGTAAGTGCAGGTCCTAAATGAGCTTTTTTCTCTGTTCCCTCACCACAATCCAGATTCTTTTGGGGAGTTACCAGTACAGTAACCATACCAGGAATTACTTAATTTATTAAGTTACTGCTGTTCTTAATCTCAGTGGAGATATTTACTGATAAACAGCTACCTACCCAGCATGTTCATGTCGTTCCTAAATGAGGCTTTTATCTCTCTTCCCTCACCACAAATCAGATTCTTCTGAGGGGTTCCCAGTACATTATCCTTTCCCATGTTTAATTACCTTAACAAGCTCCAGCTGTTTTTATTCTCAGAAGGTTTACTCCCTGATAAACAGCTGCCTACCCCCGTCGTAAGTGCAGGTCCTAAATGAGCTTTTTTCTCTGTTCCCTCACCACAATCCAGATTCTTTTGGGGAGTTACCAGTACAGTAAACATACCAGGAAGTACTTAATTATTAAGCTACTGCTTTTCTTAATCTCAGTGGAGATATTTACTGATAAACAGCTACCTATGCAGCATGTTCATGTCGTTCCTAAATGAGCTTTTATTTCTCTCCCCTCACCACAAATCAGATTCTTCTGAGGAGTTCCCAGTACATTATCCTTTCCCTGTGTAATTACCTTAACCAGCTCCAGCTGTTTTTATTCTCAGAAGGTTTACTCCCTGATATATCGCTGCCTACCCCCTTCGTAAGTGCAGGTCCTAAATGAGATTTTTCTCTGTTCCTCACCACAATCCAGATTCTTTTGGGGAGTTACCAGTACAGTAACCATACCAGGAAGTACTTAATTTATTAAGCTACTGCTTTTCTTAATCTCAGTGGAGATATTTACTGATAAACAGCTATGTACGCAGCATGATCATGTCGTTCCTAAATGAGCTTTTATCTCTCTCCCCTCACCGCAAATCAGATTCTGCTGAGGAATTCCCAGTACACTATCCTTTCCCCTGTGTAATTACCTTAATAAGCTCCAGCTGTTTCTATCCTCAGAAGGTTTACTCCCTGATATACAGCTGCCTACCCCTTCGTAAGTGCAGGTCCTAAATGAGCTCTTTTCTCTGTTTCCTCACCGCAATCCAGATATTTGGGGAGTTACCAGTACAGTAACCATACCAGGAAGTACTTAATTTATTAAGCTACTGCTTTTCTTAATCTCAGTGGAGATATTTACTGATAAACAGCTACCTACGCAGCATGTTCATGTCGTTCCTAAATGAGCTTTTTTCTCTGTTCCCTCACCACAATCCAGATTCTTTTGGGGAGTTTCCAGTACAGTAACCATACCAGGAAGTACTTAATTTATTAAGCTACTGCTTTTCTTTTCTTAATCTCAGTGGAGATATTTACTGAGAAACAGCTACCTACGAAGCATGTTCATGTCGTTCCTAAATGAGCTTTTTACTCTGTTCCCTCACCACAATCCAGATTCTTTTCGGGAGATACCAGTACAGTATCCATACCAGGAAGTACGTAATTTATTAAGCTACTGCTTTTCTTAATCTCAGTGGAGATATTTACTGATAAACAGCTACATAGGCAGCATGTTCATGTCGTTCCTAAAGGAGCTTTTATCTCTCTCCCCTCAGCACAAATCAGATTCTTCTGAGGAGTTCCCAGTACATTATCCTTTCCCCTGTGTAATTACCTTAACAAGCTCCAGCTGATTTTATTCTCAGAAGGTTTACTCCATGATATACAGCTGCCTACCCCCTTCGTAAGTGCAGGTCCTAAATGAGCTTTTTTCTCTGTTCCCTCACCACAATCCAGATTCTTTTGGGGAGTTACCAGTACAGTAACCATACCAGGAATTACTTAATTTATTAAGTTACTGCTGTTCTTAATCTCAGTGGAGATATTTACTGATAAACAGCTACCTACGCAGCATGTTCATGTCGTTCCTAAATGAGCTTTAATCTCTCTTCCCTCACCACAAATAAGATTCTTCTGAGGAGTTCCCAGTACATTATCCTTTCCCCTGTTTAATTACCTTAACAAGCTCCAGCTGTTCTTATTCTCAGAAGGTTTACTCCCTGATATACAGCTGCCTACCCCCTTCGTAAGTGCAGGTCCTAAATGAGCTTTTTTCTCTGTTCCCTCACCACAATCCAGATTCTTTTGGGGAGTTACCAGTACAGTAACCATACCAGGAAGTACTTAATTTATTAAGCTACTGCTTTTCTTAATCTCAGTGGAGATATTTACTGATAAACAGCTACGTACGCAGCATGTTCATGTCGTTCCTAAATGAGCTTTTATCTCTCTCCCCTCACCACAATTCAGATTCTTCTGAGGAGTTCCCAGTACATTATCCATTCCCCTGTGGAATTACCTTAACAAGATCCAGCTGTTTTTATTCTACGAAGGTTTACTCCCTGATATACAGCTGCCTACCCCCTTCGTAAGTGCAGGTCCTAAATGAGCTTTTTTCTCTGTTCCCTCACCACAATCCAGATTCTTTTGGGGAGTTACCAGTACAGTAACCATACCAGGAAGTACTTAATTTATTAAGCTACTGCTTTTCTTAATCTCAGTGGAGATATTTACTGATAAACAGCTACCTACGCAGCATGTTCATGTCATTCCTAAATGAGCTTTTATCTCTCTCCCCTCACCACAGATCAGATTCTTCTGAGGAGTTTCCAGTACATTATCCTTTCCCCTGTGTAATTACCTTAACAAGCTCCAGCTGTTTTTATTCTCAGAAGGTTTACTCCCTGATATACAGCTGCCTACCCGCTTCGTATGTGCAGGTCCTAAAGGAGCTTTTTTCTCTGTTCCCTCACCACAATCCAGATGCTTTTGGGGAGTTACCAGTACAGTAACCATACCAGGAAGTACTTAATTTATTAAGCTACTGCTTTTCTTAATCACAGTGGAGATATTTACTGATAAACAGCTACCTATGCAGCATGTTCATGTCGTTCCTAAATGAGCTTTTTTCTCTGTTCCCTCACCACAATCCAGATTCTTTTGGATAGTTACCAGTACAATATCCATACCAGGAAGTACTTAATTTATTAAGCTACTGCTTTTCTTAATCTCAGTGGAGATATTTACTGATAAACAGCTACCTACGCAGCATGTTCATGTCGTTCCTAAATGAGCTTTTATCTCTCTCCCCTCACCACAAATCAGATTCTTCTGAGGAGTTTCCAGTACATTATCCTTTCCCCTGTGTAATTACCTTAACCAGCTCCAGCTGTTTTTATTCTCAGAAGGTTTACTCCCTGATATATCGCTGCCTACCCCCTTCGTAAGTGCAGATCCTAAATGAGATTTTTCTCTGTTCCCTCACCACAATCCAGATACTTTTGGGGAGTTACCAGTACAGTAACCATACCAGGAAGTTACTTAATTTATTAAGCTACTGCTTTTCTTAATCTCAGTGGAGATATTTACTGATAAACAGCTACGTACGCAGCATGTTCATGTCGTTCGTAAATGAGCTTTTATCTGTCTCCCCTCACCACAAATCATATTCTTCTGAGGAGTTCCCAGTACATTATCCTTTCCCCTGTGTAATTACCTTAACAAGCTCCAGCTGTTTTTATTCTCAGAAGGTTTATTCCCGGATTTACAGCTGCCTACCCCCTTCGTAAGTGCAGGTTTTAAATGAGCTTTATTCACTGTTCCCTCACCACAATCCAGATTCTTTTGGGGAGTTACCAGTACTGTAAGCATACCAGGAAGTACTTAATTTATTAAGCTACTGCTTTTCTTAATCTCAGTGGAGATATTTACTGATAAACAGCTACTACGCAGCATGTTCATGTCTTTCCTAAATGAGCTTTTATCTCTCTCCCCTCACCACAAATCAGATTCTTCTGAGGAGTTCCCAGTACATTATCCTTTCCCCTGTTTAATTATTTTAACAAGCTCCAGCTGTTTTATTCTCAGAAGGTTTACTCCGTGATATACAGCTGCCTACCCCCTTCGTAAGTGCAAGTTCTAAATGAGCTTTTTTCTCTGTTCCCTCACCACAATCCAGATTCTTTTGGGGAGGTACCAGTACAGTAAACATACCAGGAAGTACTTAATTTATTAAGCTACTGCTTTTCTTAATCTCAGTGGAGATATTTACTGATAAACAGCTACCTACGCAGCATGTTCATGTCGTTCCTAAATGATCTTTTTTCTCTGTTCCCTCACCACAATCCAGATTCTTTTGGGGAGTTTCCAGTACAGTTACCATACCAGTAAGTACTTAATTTATTAAGCTACTGCTTTTCTTTTCTTAATCTCAGTGGCGATATTTACTGATAAACAGCTACATAGGCAGCATGTTCATGTCGTTCCTAAATGAGCTTTTATCTCTCTCCCCTCACCACAAATCAGATTCTTCTGAGGAGTTCCAGTACATTATCCTTTCCCCTGTGTAATTACCTTAACAAGCTCCAGCTGTTTTTATTCTCAGAAGGTTTACTCCCTGATATACAGCTGCCTACCCCCTTCGTAAGTGCAGGTCCTAAATGAGCTTTTTTCTCTGTTCCCTCACCACAATCCAGATTCTTTTGGGGAGTTACCAGTACAGTAACCATACCAGGAATTACTTAATTTATTAAGTTACTGCTGTTCTTAATCTCAGTGGAGATATTTACTGATAAACAGCTACCTACCCAGCATGTTCATGTCGTTCCTAAATGAGCTTTTATCTCTCTTCCCTCACCACAAATCAGATTCTTCTGAGGGGTTCCCAGTACATTATCCTTTCCCCTGTTTAATTACCTTAACAAGCTCCAGCTGTTTTTATTCTCAGAAGGTTTACTCCCTGATATACAGCTGCCTACCCCCGTCGTAAGTGCAGGTCCTAAATGAGCTTTTTTCTCTGTTCCCTCACCACAATCCAGATTCTTTTCGGGAGTTACCAGTACAGTAAACATACCAGGAAGTACTTAATTTATTAAGCTACTGCTTTTCTTAATCTCAGTGGAGATATTTACTGATAAACAGCTACCTATGCAGCATGTTCATGTCGTTCCTAAATGAGCTTTTATTTCTCTCCCCTCACCACAAATCAGATCTTCTGAGGAGTTCCCAGTACATTATCCTTTCCCCTGTGTAATTACCTTAACCAGCTCCAGCTGTTTTTATTCTCAGAAGGTTTACTCCCTGATATATCGCTGCCTACCCCCTTCGTAAGTGCAGGTCCTAAATGAGATTTTTCTCTGTTCCCTCACCACAATCCAGATTCTTTTGGGGAGTTACTAGTACAGTAACCATACCAGGAAGTACTTAATTTATTAAGCTACTGCTTTTCTTAATCTCAGTGGAGATATTTACTGATAAACAGCTATGTACGCAGCATGATCATGTCGTTCCTAAATGAGCTTTTATCTCTCTCCCCTCACCGCAAATCAGATTCTTCTGAGGAGTTCCCAGTACACTATCCTTTCCCCTGTGTAATTACCTTAATAAGCTCCAGCTGTTTCTATCCTCAGAAGGTTTACTCCCTGATATACAGCTGCCTACCCCCTTCGTAAGTGCAGGTCCTAAATGAGCTCTTTTCTCTGTTTCCTCACCACAATCCAGATATTTGGGGAGTTACCAGTACAGTAACCATACCAGGAAGTACTTAATTTATTAAGCTACTGCTTTTCTTAATCTCAGTGGAGATATTTACTGATAAACAGCTACCTACGCAGCATGTTCATGTCGTTCCTAAATGAGCTTTTTTCTCTGTTCCCTCACCACAATCCAGATTCTTTTGGGGAGTTTCCAGTACAGTAACCATACCAGGAAGTACTTAATTTATTAAGCTACTGCTTTTCTTTTCTTAATCTCAGTGGAGATATTTACTGAGAAACAGCGACCTACGAAGCATGTTCATGTCGTTCCTAAATGAGCTTTTTACTCTGTTCCCTCACCACAATCCAGATTCTTTTGGGGAGATACCAGTACAGTATCCATACCAGGAAGTACGTAATTTATTAAGCTACTGCTTTCTTAATCTCAGTGGAGATATTTACTGATAAACAGCTACATAGGCAGCATGTTCATGTCGTTCCTAAAGGAGCTTTTATCTCTCTCCCCTCAGCACAAATCAGATTCTTCTGAGGAGTTCCCAGTACATTATCCTTTCCCCTTTGTAATTACCTTAACAAGCTCCAGCTGATTTTATTCTCAGAAGGTTTACTCCATGATATACAGCTGCCTACACCCTTCGTAAGTGCAGGTCCTAAATGAGCTTTTTTCTCTGTTCCCTCACCACAATCCAGATTCTTTTGGGGAGTTACCAGTACAGTAACCATACCAGGAATTACTTAATTTATTAAGTTACTGCTGTTCTTAATCTCAGTGGAGATATTTAATGATAAACAGCTACCTACGCAGCATGTTCATGTCGTTCCTAAATGAGCTTTTATCTCTCTTCCCTCACCACAAATCAGATTCTTCTGAGGAGTTCCCAGTACATTATCCTTTCCCCTGTTTAATTACCTTAACAAGCTCCAGCTGTTCTTATTCTCAGAAGGTTTACTCCCTGATATACAGCTGCCTACCCCCTTCGTAAGTGCAGGTCCTAAATGAGCTTTTTCCTCTGTTCCCTCACCACAATCCAGATTCTTTTGGGGAGTTACCAGTACAGTAACCATACCAGGAAGTACTTAATTTATTAAGCTACTGCTTTTCTTAATCTCAGTGGAGATATTTACTGATAAACAGCTACGTACGCAGCATGTTCATGTCGTTCCTAAATGAGCTTTTATCTCTCTCCCCTCACCACAATTCAGATTCTTCTGAGGAGTTCCCAGTACATTATCCATTCCCCTGTGGAATTACCTTAACAAGATCCAGCTGTTTTTATTCTACGAAGGTTTACTCCCTGATATACAGCTGCCTACCCCCTTCGTAAGTGCAGGTCCTAAATGAGCTTTTTTCTCTGTTCCCTCACCACAATACAGATTCTTTTGGGGAGTTACCAGTACAGTAACCATACCAGGAAGTACTTAATTTATTAAGCTACTGCTTTTCTTAATCTCAGTGGAGATATTTACTGATAAACAGCTACCTACGCAGCATGTTCATGTCGTTCCTAAATGAGCTTTTATCTCTCTCCCCTCACCACAAATCAGATTCTTCTGAGGAGTTTCCAGTACATTATCCTTTCCCCTGTGTAATTACCTTAACAAGCTCCAGCTGTTTTTATTCTCAGAAGGTTTACTCCCTGATATACAGCTGCCTACCCGCTTCGTATGTGCAGGTCCTAAAGGAGCTTTTTTCTCTGTTCCCTCACCACAATCCAGATGCTTTTGGGGAGTTACCAGTACAGTAACCATACCAGGAAGTACTTAATTTATTAAGCTACTGCTTTTCTTATTCACAGTGGAGATATTTACTGATAAACAGCTACCTATGCAGCATGTTCATGTCGTTCCTAAATGAGCTTTTTTCTCTGTTCCCTCACCACAATCCAGATTCTTTTGGATAGTTACCAGTACAATATCCATACCAGGAAGTACTTAATTTATTAAGCTACTGCTTTTCTTAATCTCAGTGGAGATATTTACTGATAAACAGCTACCTACGCAGCATGTTCATGTCGTTCCTAAATGAGCTTTTATCTCTCTCCCCTCACCACAAATCAGATTCTTCTGAGGAGTTTCCAGTACATTATCCTTTCCCCTGTGTAATTACCTTAACTAGCTCCAGCTGTTTTTATTCTCAGAAGGTTTACTCCCTGATATATCGCTGCCTACCCCCTTCGTAAGTGCAGGTCCTAAATGAGATTTTTCTCTGTTCCCTCACCACAATCCAGATTCTTTTGGGGAGTTACCAGTACAGTAACCATACCAGGAAGTACTTAATTTATTAAGCTACTGCTTTTCTTTTCTTAATCTCAGTGGAGATATTTACTGAGAAACAGCTACCTACGAAGCATGTTCATGTCGTTCCTAAATGAGCTTTTTACTCTGTTCCCTCACCACAATCCAGATTCTTTTGGGGAGATACCAGTACAGTATCCATACCAGGAAGTACGTAATTTATTAAGCTACTGCTTTTCTTAATCTCAGTGGAGATATTTACTGATAAACAGCTACATAGGCAGCATGTTCATGTCGTTCCTAAAGGAGCTTTTATCTCTCTCCCCTCAGCACAAATCAGATTCTTCTGAGGAGTTCCCAGTACATTATCCTTTCCCCTGTGTAATTACCTTAACAAGCTCCAGCTGATTTTATTCTCAGAGGGTTTACTCCATGATATACAGCTGCCTACCCCCTTCGTAAGTGCAGGTCCTAAATGAGCTTTTTTCTCTGTTCCCTCACCACAATCCAGATTCTTTTGGGGAGTTACCAGTACAGTAACCATACCAGGAATTACTTAATTTATTAAGTTACTGCTGTTCTTAATCTCAGTGGAGATATTTACTGATAAACAGCTACCTACGCAGCATGTTCATGTCGTTCCTAAATGAGCTTTTATCTCTCTTCCCTCACCACAAATCAGATTCTTCTGAGGAGTTCCCAGTACATTATCCTTTCCCCTGTTTAATTACCTTAACAAGCTCCAGCTGTTCTTATTCTCAGAAGGTTTACTCCCTGATATACAGCTGCCTACCCCCTTCGTAAGTGCAGGTCCTAAATGAGCTTTTTTCTCTGTTCCCTCACCACAATCCAGATTCTTTTGGGGAGTTACCAGTACAGTAAACATACCAGGAAGTACTTAATTTATTAAGCTACTGCTTTTCTTAATCTCAGTGGAGATATTTACTGATAAACAGCTACGTACGCAGCATGTTCATGTCGTTCCTAAATGAGCTTTTATCTCTCTCCCCTCACCACAATTCAGATTCTTCTGAGGAGTTCCCAGTACATTATCCATTCCCCTGTGGAATTACCTTAACAAGATCCAGCTGTTTTTATTCTGAGAAGGTTTACTCCCTGATATACAGCTGCCTACCCCCTTCGTAAGTGCAGGTCCTAAATGAGCTTTTTTCTCTGTTCCCTCACCACAATACAGATTCTTTTGGGGAGTTACCAGTACAGTAACCATACCAGGAAGTACTTAATTTATTAAGCTACTGCTTTTCTTAATCTCAGTGGAGATATTTACTGATAAACAGCTACGTACGCAGCATGTTTATGTCGTTCCTAAATGAGCTTTTATCTCTCTCCCCTCATCACAAATCAGATTCTTCTGAGGATTTCCCAGTACATTATCCTTTCCCCTGTGTAATTACCTTAACAAGTTCCAGCTGTTTTTATTCTCAGACGGTTCACTCCCTGATATACAGCTGCCTACACCCTTTGTAAGTGCAGGTCCTAAATGAGCTTTTTTCTCTGTTCCCTCACAAAAATGCGGATTCTTTGGGGAGTTACCAGTACAGTAACCATACCAGAAAGTACTTAATTTATTAAGCTACTGCTTTTCTTAATCTCAGTGGAGATATTTACTGATAAACAGCTACCTATGCAGCATGTTCATGTCGTACCTAAATGAGCTTTTTTCTCTGTTCCCTCACCAAAATCCAGATTCTTTTGGGGAGTTACCAGTACAATATCCATACCAGGAAGTACTTAATTTATTAAGCAACTGCTTTTCTTAATCTCAGTGGAGATATTTACTGATAAACAGCTACGTATGCAGCATGTTCATGTCTTTCCTAAATGAGCTTTTATCTCTCTCCCCTCACCACAAATCAGATTCTTCTGAGGATTTCCCAGTACATTATTCTTTCCCCTGTGTAATTACCTTAACAAGCTCCAGCTGTTTTTATTCTCAGAAGCGATACTCCCTGATATACAGCTGCCTACCCCCTTCGTAAGTGCAGGTCCTAAATGAGCTTTTTTCTCTGTTCCCTCACCACAATCCAGATTCTTTTGGGGAGTTACCAGTACAGTACCCATACCAAGAAGTACTTAATTTATTAAGATACTGCTTTTCTTAATCTCAGTGGAGATATTTACTGATAAACAGCTACCTACGCAGCATGTTCATGTCGTTCCTAAATGAGCTTTTATCTCTCTCCCTTCAACACAAATCAGATCCTTCTGAGGAGTTCCCAGTACATTATCCTTTCCCCTGTGTAATTACCTTAACAAGCTCCAGCTGTTTTTATTCTCAGAAGGTTTACTCCCTGATATACAGCTGCCTACCCCCTTCGTAAGTGCAGGTCCTAAATGAGCTTTTTTCTCTGTTCCCTCACCACAATCCAGATTCTTTTGGGGAGTTACCAGTACAGTAACCATACCAGGAAGTACTTAATTTATTAAGCTACTGCTTTTCTTAATCTCAGTGGAGATATTTACTTATAAACAGCTACCTACTCAGCACGTTCATGTCGTTCCTAAATGAGCTTTTATCTCTCTCCCTTCACCACAAATCAGATTCTAATGACGAGTTCCCAGTATCTTATCCATTCCCCTGTGTAATTACCTTAACAAGCTCCAGCTGTTTTTATTCTCAGAGGGGATACTCCCTGATATATAGCTGCTTACCCCCTTCGTAAGTGCAGGTCCTAAATGAGCTTTTTTCTCTGTTCCCTCACCACAATCCAGATTCTTTTGGGGAGTTACCAGTACAGTAATCATACCAGGAAGTACTTAATTAATTAAGCTACTGCTTTTCTTAATCTCAGTGGAGATATTTACTGATAAACAGCTACCTACGCAGCATGTTCATGTCGTTCCTAAATGAGCTTTTATCTCTCTCCCCTCACCACAAATCAGATTCTTCTGAGGAGTTCCCAGTACATTATCCTTTCCCCTGTGTAATTACCTCAACAAGCTCCAGCTGTTTTTATTCTCAGAAGGTTTGCTCCCTGATATACCGCTGCCTACCCCCTTCGTAAGTGCAGGTCCTAAATGAGCTTTTTTCTCTGTTCCCTCACCACAATCCAGATTCTTTTGGGGAGTTACCAGTACAGTAACCATACCAGGAAGTACTTAATTTATTAAGCTACTGCTTTTCTTAATCTCAGTGGAGATATTTACTGATAAACAGCTACCTACGCAGCACGTGCATGTCGTTCCTAAATGAGCTTTTGTCTCTCTCCCCTCACCACAAATCAGATTCTTCTGAGGAGTTCCCAGTACATTATCCTTTCCCCTGTGTAATTACCTTAACAAGCTCCAGCTGTTTTTATTCTCAGAAGTTTTACTCCCTGATATACAGCTGCCTACCACCTTCGTAAGTGCAGGTCCTAAATGAGCTTTTTTCTCTGCTCCCTCACCACAATCCAGATTCTTTTGGGGTGTTACCAGTACAGTACACATACCAAGAAGTACTTAATTTATTAAGCTACTGCTTTTCTTAATCTCAGTGGAGATATTTACTGATAAACAGCTACCTACGCAGCATGTTCATGTCGTTCCTAAATGAGCTTTTATCTCTCTCCCCTCACCACAAATCAGATTCTTCTGAGGAGTTCCCAGGACATTATCCTTTCCCCTGTGTAATTACCTTAACAAACTCCAGCTGTTTTTATTCTCAGAAGGTTTACTCCCTGATATACAGCTGCCTACCCCCTTCGTAAGTGCAGGTCCTAAATGAGCTTTTTTCTCTGTTCCCTCACCACAATCCAGATTCTTTTGGTTAGATACCCGTACAGTAACCATACCAGGAAGTACTTAATTTATTAAGCTACTGCTTTTCTTAATCTCAGTGGAGATATTTACTGATAAACAGCTACCTACACAGCATGTTCATGTCGTTCCTAAATGAGCGTTTATCTCTTTCAACTCACCACAAATCAGATTCTTCTGAATTGTTCCCAGTACATTATCCTTTCCCCTGTGTAATTACCTTAACAAGCTCCAGCTGTTTTTATTCTCAGAAGGTTTACTCCCTGATATACAGCTGCCTACCCCCTTCGTAAGTGCAGGTCCTAAATGAGCTTTTTTCTCTGTTCCCTCACCACAATCCAGATGCTTTTGGGGAGTTACCAGTACAGTAACCATACCAGGAAGTACTTAATTTATTAAGCTACTGCTTTTCTTATTCACAGTGGAGATATTTACTGATAAACAGCTACCTATGCAGCATGTTCATGTCGTTCCTAAATGAGCTTTTTTCTCTGTTCCCTCACCACAATCCAGATTCTTTTGGATAGTTACCAGTACAATATCCATACCAGGAAGTACTTAATTTATAAAGCTACTGCTTTTCTTAATCTCAGTGGAGATATTTACTGATAAACAGCTACCTACGCAGCATGTTCATGTCGTTCCTAAATGAGCTTTTATCTCTCTCCCCTCACCACAAATCAGATTCTTCTGAGGAGTTTCCAGTACATTATCCTTTCCCCTGTGTAATTACCTTAACCAGCTCCAGCTGTTTTTATTCTCAGAAGGTTTACTCCCTGATATATCGCTGCCTACCCCCTTCGTAAGTGCAGGTCCTAAATGAGATTTTTCTCTGTTCCCTCACCACAATCCAGATTCTTTTGGGGAGTTACCAGTACAGTAACCATACCAGGAAGTACTTAATTTATTAAGCTACTGCTTTTCTTTTCTTAATCTCAGTGGAGATATTTACTGAGAAACAGCAACCTACGAAGCATGTTCATGTCGTTCCTAAATGAGCTTTTTACTCTGTTCCCTCACCACAATCCAGATTCTTTTGGGGAGATACCAGTACAGTATCCATACCAGGAAGTACGTAATTTATTAAGCTACTGCTTTTCTTAATCTCAGTGGAGATATTTACTGATAAACAGCTACATAGGCAGCATGTTCATGTCGTTCCTAAAGGAGCTTTTATCTCTCTCCCCTCAGCACAAATCAGATTCTTCTGAGGAGTTCCCAGTACATTATCCTTTCCCCTGTGTAATTACCTTAACAAGCTCCAGCTGATTTTATTCTCAGAAGGTTTACTCCATGATATACAGCTGCCTACCCCCTTCGTAAGTGCAGGTCCTAAATGAGCTTTTTTCTCTGTTCCCTCACCACAATCCAGATTCTTTTGGGGAGTTACCAGTACAGTAACCATACCAGGAATTACTTAATTTATTAAGTTACTGCTGTTCTTAATCTCAGTGGAGATATTTACTGATAAACAGCTACGTACGCAGCATGTTCATGTCGTTCCTAAATGAGCTTTTATCTCTCTCCCCTCACCACAATTCAGATTCTTCTGAGGAGTTCCCAGTACATTATCCATTCCCCTGTGGAATTACCTTAACAAGATCCAGCTGTTTTTATTCTACGAAGGTTTACTCCCTGATATACAGCTGCCTACCCCCTTCGTAAGTGCAGGTCCTAAATGAGCTTTTTTCTCTGTTCCCTCACCACAATACAGATTCTTTTGGGGAGTTACCAGTACAGTAACCATACCAGGAAGTACTTAATTTATTAAGCTACTGCTTTTCTTAATCTCAGTGGAGATATTTACTGATAAACAGCTACCTACGCAGCATGTTCATGTCGTTCCTAAATGAGCTTTTATCTCTCTCCCGTCACCACTAATCAGATTCTTCTGAGGAGTTCCCAGTACATTATCCTTTCCCCTGTGTAATTACCTTAACAAGCTCCAGCTGTTTTTATTCTCAGAAGGTTTACTCCCTGATATACAGCTGCCTACCCCCTTCGTAAGTGCAGGTCCTAAATGAGCTTTTTTCTCTGTTCCCTCACCACAATCCAAATTCTTTTGGGGAGTTACCAGTACAGTAACCATACCAGGAAGTATTTAATTTATTAAGCTACTGCTTTTCTTAATCTCAGTGGAGATATTTACTGATAAACAGCTACGTACGCAGCATGTTTATGTCGTTCCTAAATGAGCTTTTATCTCTCTCCCCTCATCACAAATCAGATTCTTCTGAGGATTTCCCAGTACATTATCCTTTCCCCTGTGTAATTACCTTAACAAGTTCCAGCTGTTTTTATTCTCAGACGGTTCACTCCCTGATATACAGCTGCCTACCCCCTTTGTAAGTGCAGGTCCTAAATGAGCTTTTTTCTCTGTTCCCTCACAAAAATGCGGATTCTTTGGGGAGTTACCAGTACAGTAACCATACCAGAAAGTACTTAATTTATTAAGCTACTGCTTTTCTTAATCTCAGTGGAGATATTTACTGATAAACAGCTACCTATGCAGCATGTTCATGTCGTACCTAAATGAGCTTTTTTCTCTGTTCCCTCACCAAAATCCAGATTCTTTTGGGGAGTTACCAGTACAATATCCATACCAGGAAGTACTTAATTTATTAAGCAACTGCTTTTCTTAATCTCAGTGGAGATATTTACTGATAAACAGCTACGTATGCAGCATGTTCATGTCTTTCCTAAATGAGCTTTTCTCTCTCTCCCCTCACCACAAATCAGATTCTTCTGAGGATTTCCCAGTACATTATTCTTTCCCCTGTGTATTTACCTTAACAAGCTCCAGCTGTTTTTATTCTCAGAAGCGATACTCCCTGATATACAGCTGCCTACCCCCTTCGTAAGTGCAGGTCCTAAATGAGCTTTTTTCTCTGTTCCCTCACCACAATCCAGATTCTTTTGGGGAGTTACCAGTACAGTACCCATACCAAGAAGTACTTAATTTATTAAGATACTGCTTTTCTTAATCTCAGTGGAGATATTTACTGATAAACAGCTACCTACGCAGCATGTTCATGTAGTTCCTAAATGAGCTTTTATCTCTCTCCCTTCAACACAAATCAGATTCTTCTGAGGAGTTCCCAGTACATTATCCTTTCCCCTGTGTAATTACCTTAACAAGCTCCAGCTGTTTTTATTCTCAGAAGGTTTACTCCCTGATATACAGCTGCCTACCCCCTTCGTAAGTGCAGGTCCTAAATGAGCTTTTTTCTCTGTTCCCTCACCACAATCCAGATTCTTTTGGGGAGTTACCAGTACAGTAACCATACCAGGAAGTACTTAATTTATTAAGCTACTGCTTTTCTTAATCTCAGTGGAGATATTTACTTATAAACAGCTACCTACGCAGCACGTTCATGTCGTTCCTAAATGAGCTTTTATCTCTCTCCCTTCACCACAAATCAGATTCTAATGACGAGTTCCCAGTATCTGATCCATTCCCCTGTGTAATTACCTTAACAAGCTCCAGCTGTTTTTATTCTCAGAGGGGATACTCCCTGATATATAGCTGCCTACCCCCTTCGTAAGTGCAGGTCCTAAATGAGCTTTTTTCTCTGTTCCCTCACCACAATCCAGATTCTTTTGGGGAGTTACCAGTACAGTAACCATACCAGGAAGTACTTAATTAATTAAGCTACTGCTTTTCTTAATCTCAGTGGAGATATTTACTGATAAACAGCTACCTACGCAGCATGTTCATGTCGTTCCTAAATGAGCTTTTATCTCTCTCCCCTCACCACAAATCAGATTCTTCTGAGGAGTTCCCAGTACATTATCCTTTCCCCTGTGTAATTACCTCAACAAGCTCCAGCTGTTTTTATTCTCAGAAGGTTTGCTCCCTGATATACCGCTGCCTACCCCCTTCGTAAGTGCAGGTCCTAAATGAGCTTTTTTCTCTGTTCCCTCACCACAATCCAGATTCTTTTGGGGAGTTACCAGTACAGTAACCATACCAGGAAGTACTTAATTTATTAAGCTACTGCTTTTCTTAATCTCAGTGGAGATATTTACTGATAAACAGCTACCTACGCAGCACGTGCATGTCGTTCCTAAATGAGCTTTTATCTCTCTCCCCTCACCACAAATCAGATTCTTCTGAGGAGTTCCCAGTACATTATCCTTTCCCCTGTGTAATTACCTTAACAAGCTCCAGCTGTTTTTATTCTCAGAAGGTTTACTCCCTGATATACAGCTGCCTACCCCCTTCGTAAGTGCAGGTCCTAAATGAGCTTTTTTCTCTGCTCCCTCACCACAATCCAGATTCTTTTGGGGTGTTACCAGTACAGTACACATACCAAGAAGTACTTAATTTATTAAGCTACTGCTTTTCTTAATCTCAGTGGAGATATTTACTGATAAACAGCTACCTACGCAGCATGTTCATGTCGTTCCTAAATGAGCTTTTATCTCTCTCCCCTCACCACAAATCAGATTCTTCTGAGGAGTTCCCAGGACATTATCCTTTCCCCTGTGTAATTACCTTAACAAACTCCAGCTGTTTTTATTCTCAGAAGGTTTACTCCCTGATATACAGCTGCCTACCCCCTTCGTAAGTGCAGGTCCTAAATGAGCTTTTTTCTCTGTTCCCTCACCACAATCCAGATTCTTTTGGTTAGTTACCCGTACAGTAACCATACCAGGAAGTACTTAATTTTTTAAGCTACTGCTTTTCTTAATCTCAGTGGAGATATTTACTGATAAACAGCTACCTACACAGCATGTTCATGTCGTTCCTAAATGAGCGTTTATCTCTTTCAACTCACCACAAATCAGATTCTTCTGAATTGTTCCCAGTACATTATCCTTTCCCCTGTGTAATTACCTTAACAAGCTCCAGCTGTTTTTATTCTCAGAAGGTTTACTCCGTGATATACAGCTGCCTACCCCCTTCGTAAGTGCAGGTCCTATATGAGCTTTTATCTCTCTCCCCTCACCACAATTCAGATTCTTCTGACGAGTTCACAGGACATTATCCTTTCCCCTGTTTAATTACCTTAACATGCTAAAGCTATTTTTATTCTCAGAAGGGATATTCCCTGATATACAGCTGCCTACCCCCTTCGTTGGTGCAAGTCCTAAATGAGCTTTTTTCTCTGTTCCCTCACCACATTCCAGCTACTTTTCGGGCATTATCAGTACAGTAACCATACCAGGGAGTAATTAATTTATTAAGCTTCTGCTTTTCTTAATTTCAGTGGAGATATTTACTGATAAACAGCTACCTATGCAGCATTATCATGTCGTTCCTAAATGAGCTTTTATCTCTCTCCCCTCACCACAAATCAGATTCTTCTGAGGAGTTACGAGTACATTATCCTTTCCCCTGTGTAATTACCTTAACAGGCTCCAGCTCTTTTTATTCTCAGAAGGTTTACACCCTGATATACAGCTGCCTACCCCCTTCGTAATGGCAGGTCTTATATGAGCTTTTTTCTCTGTTCCCTCACCACAATCCAGATTCTTTTGGGGAGTTACCAGTACAGTAACCATACCAGGAAGTACTTAATTTTTAAAGCTACTGCTTTTCTTAATCTCAGTGGAGATATTTACTGATAAACAGCTACCTATGCAGCATGCTCATGTCGTTCCTATATGAGCTTTTATCTCTCTCCCCTCACCACAAATCAGATTCTTCTGAGGAGTTCCCAGTACATTATCCTTTCCCGTGTGGAATTACCTTCACAAGTTCCAGCTGTTTTTATTCTCAGAAGGGATACTCCCTGATATACAGCTGCCTACCCCCTTCGTATGTGCAGGTCCTAAATGAGCTTTTTTCTCTGTTCCCTCACCACAATCCAGATTCTTTTGGGGAGTTACCAGTACAGTAACCATACCAGGAAGTACTTAATTTATTAAGCTACTGCTTTTCTTAATCTCAGTGAAGATATTTAATGATAACAGCTAACTACGCAGCATGGTCCTGTCGTTCATAAATGAGCTTTTTTCTCTCTCCCCTCACCACAAATCAGATTCTTCTGAGGAGTTCCCAGTACATTACCCTTTCAAATGTGTAATTACCTTACCAAGCTCCAACTGTTTTTATTCTCAGAAGGTTTACTCCCTGATGTAGAGCTCCATACCACCTTCGTAAGTTCAGGTCCTAAATGAGCTTTTTTCTCTGTTCCATCACCACAATCCAGATTCTTTTGTGGAGTTTCCAGTACAGTAAGCATAGCAGGAAGTACTTAATTTATTAAGCTACTGCTTTTCTTAATCTCAGTGGAGATATTTACTGATAAATAGCTACCTATGCAGCATTTTCATGTCGTTCCTAAATGAGTTTTATCTCTCTCCCCTCACCAAAAATCAGTTTCTTCTGAGGAGTTCCCAGTACATTATCCTTTCCCTTGTGTAATTACCTTAACAAGCTCCAGGTGTTTTTATTCTCAGAAAGGATACTCCCTGATATACAGCTGCCTACCCCCTTCGTAAGTGCAGGTCCTAAATGAGCTTTTTTCTCTGTTCCCTCACCACAATCCAGATTCTTTTGGCTAGTTATCAGTACAGTAACCATACCAGGAAGTACTTAATTTATTAAGCTACTGCTTTTCTTAATCTCAGTGGAGATATTTACTGATAAACAGCTACCTAAGCAGCATGTGCATGTCGTTCCTAAATGAACTTTTATCTCTCTCCCCTCACCACAAATCAGATTCTTCTGAGGAGTTCCCAGTACATTATCCTTTCCCCTGTGTAATTACCTTAACAAGCTACAGCTGTTTTTATTCTCATAAGGTTTACTCCGTGATATACAGCCCGCCTACCCACTTCGTAAGTGCAGGTCCTAAATGAGCTTTTTTCTCTGTTCCCTCACCACAATCCAGATTCTTTTGGGGAGTTACCAGTACTGTACCCATACCAGGAAGTACTTAATTTATTAAGCTACTGCTTTTCTTAATCTCAGTGGAGATATTTACTGATAAACAGCTAACTATGCAGCATTTTCATGTAGTTCCTAAAAGAGATTTTATCTCTCTCGCCTCACCACGAATCAGATTCTTCTGAGGAGTTCCCAGTACATTATCCTTTCCCCTGTGTATTTACCTTAACAAGCTCCAGCTGCTTTTATATTCAGAAGGGATACTCCTGATATACAGCTGCCTACCCCCTTCGTAAGTGCTCGTCCTAAATGAGCTTTTTCTCTGTTCCCTCATCCCAATCCAGATTCTTTTGGGGAGTTACCAGTACAGTAACCATACGAGGAAGTACTTAATTTATTAAGCTACTGCTTTTCTTAATCTCAGTGAAGATGTTTATTGATAAACAGCTACCTACGCAGCATGTTCATGTCGTTCCTAAATGAGCTTTTATCTCTCTCCCCTCACCACAAATCAGATTCTTCTGAGGAGTTCCCAGTACATTATCCTTTCCCCTGTGTAATTACCTTAACAAGCTCCAGCTGTTTTTATTCTCAGAAGGGATACTCCCTGATATACAGCTGCCTACCCACTTCGTAAGTGCAGGTCCTAAATGAGCTTTTTTCTCTATTCCCTCACCACAATCCAGATTCTTTTGGCTCGTTACCAGTATAGTAACCATACCAGGAAGTACTTAATTTATTAGGCTACTGCTTTTCTTAATCTCAGTGGAGATATTTACTGATAAACAGCTACCTATGCAGCATTTTCATGTCGTTCCTAAATGAGCTTTTATCTCTTTCAACTCACCACAAATCAGATTCTTCTGAATTGTTCCCAGTACATTATCCTTTCCCCTGTGTAATTACCTTAACAAGCTCCAGCTGTTTTTATTCTCAGAAGGTTTACTCCGTGATATACAGCTGCCTACCCCCTTCGTAAGTGCAGGTCCTATATGAGCTTTTATCTCTCTCCCCTCACCACAATTCAGATTCTTCTGACGAGTTCACAGGACATTATCCTTTCCCCTGTTTAATTACCTTAACATGCTAAAGCTATTTTTATTCTCAGAAGGGATATTCCCTGATATACAGCTGCCTACCCCCTTCGTTGGTGCAAGTCCTAAATGAGCTTTTTTCTCTGTTCCCTCACCACATTCCAGCTACTTTTCGGGCATTATCAGTACAGTAACCATACCAGGGAGTAATTAATTTATTAAGCTTCTGCTTTTCTTAATTTCAGTGGAGATATTTACTGATAAACAGCTACCTATGCAGCATTATCATGTCGTTCCTAAATGAGCTTTTATCTCTCTCCCCTCACCACAAATCAGATTCTTCTGAGGAGTTACGAGTACATTATCCTTTCCCCTGTGTAATTACCTTAACAGGCTCCAGCTCTTTTTATTCTCAGAAGGTTTACACCCTGATATACAGCTGCCTACCCCCTTCGTAATGGCAGGTCTTATATGAGCTTTTTTCTCTGTTCCCTCACCACAATCCAGATTCTTTTGGGGAGTTACCAGTACAGTAACCATACCAGGAAGTACTTAATTTTTAAAGCTACTGCTTTTCTTAATCTCAGTGGAGATATTTACTGATAAACAGCTACCTATGCAGCATGCTCATGTCGTTCCTATATGAGCTTTTATCTCTCTCCCCTCACCACAAATCAGATTCTTCTGAGGAGTTCCCAGTACATTATCCTTTCCCGTGTGGAATTACCTTCACAAGTTCCAGCTGTTTTTATTCTCAGAAGGGATACTCCCTGATATACAGCTGCCTACCCCCTTCGTATGTGCAGGTCCTAAATGAGCTTTTTTCTCTGTTCCCTCACCACAATCCAGATTCTTTTGGGGAGTTACCAGTACAGTAACCATACCAGGAAGTACTTAATTTATTAAGCTACTGCTTTTCTTAATCTCAGTGAAGATATTTAATGATAACAGCTAACTACGCAGCATGGTCCTGTCGTTCATAAATGAGCTTTTTTCTCTCTCCCCTCACCACAAATCAGATTCTTCTGAGGAGTTCCCAGTACATTACCCTTTCAAATGTGTAATTACCTTACCAAGCTCCAACTGTTTTTATTCTCAGAAGGTTTACTCCCTGATGTAGAGCTCCATACCACCTTCGTAAGTTCAGGTCCTAAATGAGCTTTTTTCTCTGTTCCATCACCACAATCCAGATTCTTTTGTGGAGTTTCCAGTACAGTAAGCATAGCAGGAAGTACTTAATTTATTAAGCTACTGCTTTTCTTAATCTCAGTGGAGATATTTACTGATAAATAGCTACCTATGCAGCATTTTCATGTCGTTCCTAAATGAGTTTTATCTCTCTCCCCTCACCAAAAATCAGTTTCTTCTGAGGAGTTCCCAGTACATTATCCTTTCCCTTGTGTAATTACCTTAACAAGCTCCAGGTGTTTTTATTCTCAGAAAGGATACTCCCTGATATACAGCTGCCTACCCCCTTCGTAAGTGCAGGTCCTAAATGAGCTTTTTTCTCTGTTCCCTCACCACAATCCAGATTCTTTTGGCTAGTTATCAGTACAGTAACCATACCAGGAAGTACTTAATTTATTAAGCTACTGCTTTTCTTAATCTCAGTGGAGATATTTACTGATAAACAGCTACCTAAGCAGCATGTGCATGTCGTTCCTAAATGAACTTTTATCTCTCTCCCCTCACCACAAATCAGATTCTTCTGAGGAGTTCCCAGTACATTATCCTTTCCCCTGTGTAATTACCTTAACAAGCTACAGCTGTTTTTATTCTCATAAGGTTTACTCCGTGATATACAGCCCGCCTACCCACTTCGTAAGTGCAGGTCCTAAATGAGCTTTTTTCTCTGTTCCCTCACCACAATCCAGATTCTTTTGGGGAGTTACCAGTACTGTACCCATACCAGGAAGTACTTAATTTATTAAGCTACTGCTTTTCTTAATCTCAGTGGAGATATTTACTGATAAACAGCTAACTATGCAGCATTTTCATGTAGTTCCTAAAAGAGATTTTATCTCTCTCGCCTCACCACGAATCAGATTCTTCTGAGGAGTTCCCAGTACATTATCCTTTCCCCTGTGTATTTACCTTAACAAGCTCCAGCTGCTTTTATATTCAGAAGGGATACTCCTGATATACAGCTGCCTACCCCCTTCGTAAGTGCTCGTCCTAAATGAGCTTTTTCTCTGTTCCCTCATCCCAATCCAGATTCTTTTGGGGAGTTACCAGTACAGTAACCATACGAGGAAGTACTTAATTTATTAAGCTACTGCTTTTCTTAATCTCAGTGAAGATGTTTATTGATAAACAGCTACCTACGCAGCATGTTCATGTCGTTCCTAAATGAGCTTTTATCTCTCTCCCCTCACCACAAATCAGATTCTTCTGAGGAGTTCCCAGTACATTATCCTTTCCCCTGTGTAATTACCTTAACAAGCTCCAGCTGTTTTTATTCTCAGAAGGGATACTCCCTGATATACAGCTGCCTACCCACTTCGTAAGTGCAGGTCCTAAATGAGCTTTTTTCTCTATTCCCTCACCACAATCCAGATTCTTTTGGCTCGTTACCAGTATAGTAACCATACCAGGAAGTACTTAATTTATTAGGCTACTGCTTTTCTTAATCTCAGTGGAGATATTTACTGATAAACAGCTACCTATGCAGCATTTTCATGTCGTTCCTAAATGAGCTTTTATCTCTCTCCCCTCACCACAAATCAGATTCTTCTGAGGATTTCCCTGTACATTATCCTTTCCCCTGTGTAATTACCTTAACAAGCTCCAGCTGTTTTTATTCTCAGAAGGGATACTCCCTGATATACAGCTGCCTACCCACTTCGTAAGTGCAGGTCCTAAATGAACTTTTTTCTCTGTTCCCTCACCACAATCCAGATTCCTTTGGGTATTTACCAGTACAGTAACCATACCAGGAAGTACTTAATTTATTAAGCTACTGCTTTTCTTAATCTCAGTGGAGATATTTACTGATAAACAGCTACATATGCAGCATGTTCATGTCGTTCCTAAATTAGCTTTTATCTATCTCCCCTCACTACAATAGATTCTTCTTAGGAGTTCCCAGTACATTATCCTTTCCCCTGTGTAATTACCTTAACAATCTTCAGCTGTTTTTATTCTCAGAAGGGATACTCCCTGATATACAGCTGCCTACCCCCTTCGTATGTGCTTTTTTCTCTGTTCCCTCACCACAATCCAGATTCTTTTGGGTAGTTACCAGTACAATATCCATACCAGGAAGTACTTAATTTATTAAGCTACTGCTTTTCTTAATCTCAGTGAAGATATTTAATGATAACAGATAACTAGGCAGCATGTTCATGTCGTTCCTAAATGAGCTTTTATCTCTCTCCCCTCACCACAAATCAGAGTCTTCTGAGGAGTTCCCAGTACATTATCCTTTCCCCTGTGTAATTACCTAAAGGAGCTCCAGCTATTTTTATTCTCAGAAGGTTTACTCCCTGATATTCAGCTGCCTACCCCCTTCGTAAATGCAGGTCCTAAATGAGCTTTTTTCTCTGTTCCCTCACCACAATCCAGATTCTTTTGGGGAGTTAGCAGCACAGTAACCATACCAGGAAGTACTTAATTTATTAAGCTACTGCTTTTCTTAATCTCAGTGGAGATATTTACTGATAAATAGCTACCTGTGCAGCATGTTCATGTCGTCCCTAAATGAGCTCTTATCTCTCTCAGCTCACCACAAATCAGATTCTTCGGAGGAGTTCTCACTACATTATCCTTTCCCCTGTGTAATTACCTTAACAATCTCCAGCTATTTTTATTCTCAGAAGATTTACCACCCTGATATACAGCTGCCTACCCCCTTCATAAGTGCAGGTCCTAAATGAGCTTTTTTCTCTTCCCTCACCACAATTCAGAATCTTTTGTCGAGTTACCAGTACAGTAACCATACCAGGAACTACTTAATTTATTAAGCTACTGCTTTTCTTAATCTCAGTGGAGATATTTACTGATAAACAGCTACCTATGCAGCATGTTCATGTCGTTCCTAAATTAGCTTTTATCTATCTCCCCTCACTACAATAGATTCTTCTCAGGAGTTCCCAGTACATTATCCTTTCCCCTGTGTAATTACCTTAACAATCTTCAGCTGTTTTTATTCTCAGAAGGGATACTCCCTGATATACAGCTGCCTACCCCCTTCGTATGTGCTTTTTTCTCTGTTCCCTCACCACAATCCAGATTCTTTTGGGTAGTTACCAGTACAATATCCATACCAGGAAGTACTTAATTTATTAAGCTACTGCTTTTCTTACTCTCAGTGAAGATATTTAATGATAACAGATAACTAGGCAGCATGTTCATGTCGTTCCTAAATGAGCTTTTATCTCTCTCCCCTCACCACAAATCTGATTCTTCTGAGGAGTTCCCAGTACATTGTCCTTTCCCCTGAGTAATTGCCTTAACCAGCTCCAGCTGTTTTTATTCTCAGAAGGGATACTCCCTGATATTCAGCTGCCTACTACCTTCGTAAGTGCAAGTCTTAAATTTGCTTTTTTCTCTGTTCCCTCACCACAATCCAGATTCTTCTTGGGAGTTACCAGTACAGTAACCATACCAAGAAGTAATTAATTTATTAAGCTACTGCTTTTCTTAATCTCAGTGGAGATATTTACTGATAAACAGCTACCTACGCAGAATGTTCATGACGTTCCTAAATGAGCTTTTATCTCTCTACCATCACCACAAATCAGATTCTTTTGAGGAGTTCCCAGTACATTATCCTTTCCCCTGTGTAATTACCTTAACAAGCACCAGCTGTTTTTATTCTCACAAGGTTTACTCCCTGATATACAGCTTCCTAACCCCTTCGTAAGTGCAGGTCCTAAATGAGCTTTTTTCTCTGTTCCCTCACCACAATCCAGATTCTTTTGGGGAGTTAGCAGTACAGTAACCATACCAGGAAGTACTTAATTTATTAAGCTACTGCTTTTCTTAATCTCAGTGGAGATATTTACTGATAAACAGCTACCTATGCAGCATGTTGATGTCGTCCATAAATGGGCTCTTATCTCTCTCAGCTCACCACAAATCAGATTCTTCTGAGGAGTTCCAAGTACATTATCCTTTCCCCTGTGTAATTACCTTAACAATCTCCAGCTATTTTTATTCTCAGAAGATTTACCACTCTGATATACAGCTGCCTACCCCCTTCGTAATTGCAGGTCCTAAATGAGCTTTTTTCTCTGTTCCCTCACCACAATCCAGAATCTTTTGTCGAGTTACCAGTACAGTAACCATACCAGGAAGTACTTAATTTATTAAGCTACTGCTTTTCTTAATTTCAGTGGAGATATTTACTGATAAACAGCTACCTATGCAGCATTTTCATGTCGTTCCTAAATGAGCTTTTATCTCTCTCCCCTCACCACAAATCAGATTCTTCTGAGGAGTTCCCAGTACATTATCCTTTCCCCTGTGTAATTACCTTAAGAAGCTCCAGCTGTTTTTATTCTCAGAAGATTTACTCCCTGATATACAGCTGACTACCCCCTTCGTAAGTGCAGGTCCTAAATTTGCTTTTTTCTCTGTTCCCTCACCACAATCCAGATTCTTTTTGGGAGTTACCAGTACAGTAACCATACCAAGAAGTACTTAATTTATTAAGCTACTGCTTTTCTTAATCTCAGTGTAGATATTTACTGATAAACAGCTACCTACGCAGCATGTTCATGTCGTTCCTAAATGAGCTTTTATCTCTTCCCCCTCACCACTAATCAGATTCTTCTGAGCAGTTCCCAGTACATTATCCTTTTCCCTTTGTAATTACCTTAACCAGGTCGAGCTGTTTTTATTCTCAGAAGGGTACTCCCTGATATACAGCTGCCTACCCCCTTCGTAAGTGCAGGTCCTATATGAGCTTTTATCTCTCTCCCCTCACCACAATTCAGATTCTTCTGACGAGTTCACAGGACATTATCCTTTCCCCTGTTTAATTACCTTAACATGCTCCAGCTATTTTTATTCTCAGAAGGGATATTCCCTGATATACAGCAGCCTACCCCCTTCGGTGGTGCAGGTCCTAAATGAGCTTTTTTCTCTGTTCCCTCACCACATTCCAGCTACTTTTGGTTCATTGTCAGTACAGTAACCATAACAGGAAGTAATTAATTTATTAAGCTACTGCTTTTCTTAATTTCAGTGGAGATATTTAATGAAAAACAGCTACCTCTGCAGCATTATCATGTCGTTCCTAAATGAGCTTTTATCTCTCTCCCCTCACCACAAATCAGATTCTTCTGAGGAGTTCCCAGTACATTATCCTTTCCCATGTGTAATTACCTTAACAGTCTCCAGCTGTTTTTATTCTCAGAAGGTTTACTCCCTGATATACAGCTGCCTACCCCCTTCGTAATGGCAGGTCCTATATGAGCTTTTTTCTCTGTTCCCTCACCACAAACCAGATTCATTTGGGGAGTTACCAGTACAGTAACCATACCAGGAAGTACTTAATTTATTAAGCTACTGCTTTTCTTAATCTCAGTGGAGATATTTACTGATAAACAGCTACCTATGCAGCATGCTCATGTCGTTCCTAAATGAGCTTTTATCTCTCTCCCCTCACCACAAATCAGATTCTTCTGAGGAGTTCCCAGTACATTATCCTTTCCCGTGTGGAATTACCTTCACAAGTTCCAGCTGTTTTTATTCTCAGAAGGGATACTCCCTGATATACAGCTGCCTACCCCCTTCGTATGTGCAGGTCCTAAATGAGCTTTTTTCTCTGTTCCCTCACCACAATCCAGATTCTTTTGGGGAGTTACCAGTACAGTAACCATACCAGGAAGTACTTCATTTATTAAGCTACTGCTATTCTTAATCTCAGTGAAGATATTTAATGATAACAGCTAACTAAGCAGCATGTTCATGTCGTTTCTAAATGAGCTTTTATCTCTCTCCCCTCACCACAAATCAGATTCTTCTGAGTAGTTCCCAGTACATTACCCTTTCAACTGTGTAATTACCTTAGCAAGCACCAGCTGTTTTTATTCTCAGAAGGTTTACTCCCTGATGTAGAGCTCCCTACCACCTTCGTAAGTTCAGGTCCTAAATGAGCTTTTTTCTCTGTTCCCTCACCACAATCCAGATTCTTTTCGGGAGTTAACAGTACAGTAACCATACCAGGAAGTACTTAATTTTTTAAGCTACTGCTTTTCTTAATCTCAGTGGAGATATTTACTGATAAACAGCTACCTACAGAGCATTTTCATGTCGTTCCTAAATGAGCTTTTATCTCTCTCCCCTCACCACAAATCAGATTCTTCTGAGGAGTTCCCAGTACATTATCCTTTCCCCTGTGTAATTACCTTAACATGCTCCAGCTGTTTTTATCCTCAGAAGGTTTACTCCCTGATATACAGCTGCCTAAACCCTTCGAAAGTGCAGGTCCTAAATGAGCTTTTTTCTCTGTTCCCTCACCAGAATCCAGATTATTTTGGGTAGTTACCAGTACAGTAACCATACCAGGAAGTACGTAATTTACTAAGCTACTGCTGTTCTTAATCTCAGTGGAGATATTTGCTGATAAACAGCTACCTACGCAGCATGTTCATGTCGTTCCTAAATGAGCTTTTATCTCTCTCCCCTCACCACAAATAGATTCTTCTGAGGAGTTCCCAGTACATTATCCTTTCCCCTGTGTAATTACCTTAACAAGCTCCACCTGTTTTTATTTTCAGAAGGTTTACTCCCTGATATACAGCTGCCTACCCCCTTCGTAAGTTCAGGTCCTATATGAGCTTTTATCTCTCTCCCCTCACCACAATTCAGATTCTTCTGACGAGTTTACAGTACTTTATCCTTTCCCCTGTTTAATTACCTTAACATGCTCCAGCTATTTTTATTCTCAGAAGGGATATTCCTTGATATAGAGCTGCCTAACCCCTTCCTTGGTGCAGGTCCTAAATGAGCTTTTTTCTCTGTTCCCTCACCACATTCCAGCTACTTTTGGGGCATTATCAGTACAGTAACCATAACAGGAAGTAATTAATTTATTAAGCTACTGCTTTTCTTAATTTCAGTGGAGATATTTACTCATAAACAGCTACCTATGCAGCATTATCATGTCGTTCCTAAATGAGCTTTTATCTCTCTCCCCTCACCACAAATCAGATTCGATTGAGGAGTTACCAGTACATTATCCTTTCCCCTGTGTAATTACCTTAACAAGCTCCAGCTGTTTTTATTCTCAGGAGGATTACTCCCTGATATACAGCTGCCTACCCCCTTCGTAATGGCAGGTCCTAAATGAGCTTTTTTCTCTGTTTCCTCACCACAATCCAGATTCTTTGGGGAGTTACCAGTACAGTATCCATACCAGGAAGTACTTAGTTTATTAAGCTACTGCTTTTCTTAATCTCAGTGGAGATATTTACTGATAAACAGCTACGTACGCAGCATGTTCATGTCGTTCCTAAATGAGCTTTTATCTCTCTCCGCTCACCACAAATCAGATTCTTCTGAGTAGTTCCCAGTACATTATCCTTTCCCCTGTGTAATTACCTTAACAAGCTAAAGCTGTTTTTATTCTCAGAAGGTTTACGCCCTGATATACAGCTGCCTACCCCCTTCGTAAGTGCACGTCCTAAATGATATTTTTTTTCTGTTCCCGCACCACAACCCAGATTCTTTTGGGGATATACCAGTACAGTAACCATACCAGGAAGTACTTAATTTATTGAGCTACTGCTTTTCTTCATCCCAGTGGAGATATTTACTGATAAACAGCTACCTATGCAGCATTTTCATGTCGTTCTTAAATGAGCTTTTATCTCTTCCCCCTCACCACTAATCAGATTCTTCTGAGGAGTTCCCAGTACATTATCCTTTTCCCTGTTTAATTACCTTAACAAGGTCGAGCTGTTTTTATTCTCAGAAGGGATACTCCCTGATATACAGCTGCCTAACCCCTTCGTAAGTGCAGGTCCTATATGAGCTTTTATCTCTCTCCCCTCACCACAATTCAGATTCTTCTGACGAGTTCACAGGACATTATTCTTTCCCCTGTTTAATTACCTTAACATGCTAAAGCTATTTTTATTCTCAGAAGGGATATTCCCTGATATACAGCTGCCTACCCCCTTCGTTGGTGCAAGTCCTAAATGAGCTTTTTTCTCTGTTCCCTCACCACATTCCAGCTACTTTTGGGGCAATATCAGTACAGTAACCATACCAGGGAGTAATTAATTTATTAAGGTACTGCTTTTCTTAATTTCAGTGGAGATATTTACTGATAAACAGCTATCTATGCAGCATTATCATGTCGTTCCTAAATGAGCTTTTATCTCTCTCCCCTCACCACAAATCAGATTCTTCTGAGGAGTTACGAGTACATTATCCTTTCCCCTGTGTAATTACCTTAACAGGCTCAAGCTCTTTTTATTCTCAGAAGGTTTACACCCTGATATACAGCTGCCTACCCCCTTCGTAATGGCAGGTCCTATATGAGCTTTTTTCTCTGTTCCCTCACCACAATCCAGATTCTTTTGGGGAGTTACCAGTACAGTAACCATACCAGGAAGTACTTAATTTATTAAGCTACTGCTTTTCTTAATCTCAGTGGAGATATTTACTGATAAACAGCTACCTATGCAGCATGCTCATGTCGTTCCTATATGAGCTTTTATCTCTCTCCCCTCACCACAAATCAGATTCTTCTGAGGAGTTCCCAGTACATTTTCCTTTCCCGTGTGGAATTACCTTCACAAGTTCCAGCTGTTTTTATTCTCAGAAGGGATACTCCCTGATATACAGCTGCCTACCCCCTTCGTATATGCGGGTCCTAAATGAGCTTTTTTCTCTGTTCCCTCACCACAATCCAGATTCTTTTGGGGAGTTACCAGTACAGTAACCATACCAGGAAGTACTTAATTTATTAAGCTACTGCTTTTCTTAATCTCAGTGAAGATATTTAATGATAACAGCTAACTACGCAGCATGGTCCTGTCGTTCATAAATGAGCTTTTTTCTCTCTCCCCTCACCACAAATCAGATTCTTCTGAGGAGTTCCCAGTACATTACCCTTTCAAATGTGTAATTACCTTACCAAGCTCCAACTTTTTTTATTCTCAGAAGGTTTACTCCCTGATGTAGAGCTCCATACCACCTTCGTAAGTTCAGGTCCTAAATGAGCTTTTTTCTCTGTTCCATCACCACAATCCAGATTCTTTTGTGGAGTTTCCAGTACAGTAAGCATAGCAGGAAGTACTTAATTTATTAAGCTACTGCTTTTCTTAATCTCAGTGGAGATATTTACTGATAAATAGCTACCTATGCAGCATTTTCATGTCGTTCCTAAATGAGTTTTATCTCTCTCCCCTCACCAAAAATCAGTTTCTTCTGAGGAGTTCCCAGTACATTATCCTTTCCCTTGTGTAATTACCTTAACAAGCTAAAGGTGTTTTTATTCTCAGAAAGGATACTCCCTGATATACAGCTGCCTACGCCCTTCGTAAGTGCAGGTCCTAAATGAGCTTTTTTCTCTGTTCCCTCACCACAATCCAGATTCTTTTGGCTAGTTATCAGTACAGTAACCATACCAGGAAGTACTTAATTTATTAAGCTACTGCTTTTCTTAATCTCAGTGGAGATATTTACTGATAAACAGCTACCTAAGCAGCATGTTCATGTCGTTCCTAAATGAACTTTTATCTCTCTCCCCTCACCACAAATCAGATTCTTCTGAGGAGTTCCCAGTACATTATCATTTCCCCTGTGTAATTACCTTAACAAGCTACAGCTGTTTTTATTCTCATAAGGTTTACTCCGTGATATACAGCTGCCTACCCACTTCGTAAGTGCAGGTCCTAAATGAGCTTTTTTCTCTGTTCCCTCACCACAATCCAGATTCTTTTGGGGAGTTACCAGTACAGTACCCATACCAGGAAGTACTTAATTTATTAAGCTACTGCTTTTCTTAATCTCAGTGGAGATATTTACTGATAAACAGCTAACTATGCAGCATTTTCATGTAGTTCCTAAATGAGCTTTTATCTCTCTCGCCTCACCACGAATCAGATTCTTCTGAGGAGTTCCCAGTACATTATCCTTTCCCCTGTGTATTTACCTTAACAAGCTCCAGCTGCTTTTATATCTCAGAAGGGATACTCCTGATATACAGCTGCCTACCCCCTTCGTAAGTGCTCGTCCTAAATGAGCTTTTTTCTCTGTTCCCTCACCACAATCCAGATTCTTTTGGGGAGTTACCAGTACAGTAACCATACCAGGAAGTACTTAATTTATTAAGCTACTGCTTTTCTTAATCTCAGTGGAGATATTTACTGATAAACAGCTAACTATGCAGCATTTTCATGTCGTTCCTAAATGAGCTTTTATCTCTCTCCCCTCACCACAAATCAGATTCTTCTGAGGAGTTCCCAGTACATAATCCTTTCCCCTGTGTAATTACCTTAACAAGCTCCAGCTGTTTTTATTCTCAGAAGGTTTACTCCCTGATATACAGCTGCCTACCCCCTTCGTAAGTGCAGGTCCTAAATGACTTTTTTCTCTGTTCCCTCACCACAATCCAGATTCCTTTGGGTATTTACCAGTACAGTAACCATACCAGGAAGTACTTAATTTATTAAGCTACTGCTTTTCTTAATCTCAGTGGAGATATTTACTGATAAACAGCTACTACGCAGAATGTTCATGACGTTCCTAAATGAGCTTTTATCTCTCTCCCCTCACCACAAATCAGATTCTTCTGAGGAGTTCCCAGTACATTATCCTTTCCCCTGTGTAATTACCTTAACAAGCACCAGCTGTTTTTATTCTCAGAAGGTTTACTCCCTGATATACAGCTTCCTAACCCCTTCGTAAGTGCAGGTCCTAAATGAGCTTTTTTCTCTGTTCCCTCACCACAATCCAGATTCTTTTGGGGAGTTACCAGTACAGTAACCATACCAGGAAGTACTTAATTTATTAAGCTACTGCTATTCTTAATCTCAGTGGAGATATTTACTGATAAACAGCTACCTATGCAGCATGTTCATGTCGTCCTAAATGAGCTTTTATCTCTCTCCCCTCACCACAAATCAGATTCTTCTGAGGAGTTCCCAAGTACATTATCCTTTCCCCTGTGTAATTACCTTAACAAGCTCCAGCTGTTTTTATTCTCAGAAGATTTACCACCTGATATACAGCTGCCTACCCCCTTCTTAATTGCAGGTCCTAAATGAGCTTTTCTCTCTGTTCCCTCACCACAATCCAGATCTTTTGGAGTTACCAGTACAGTAACCATACCAGGAAGTACTTAATTTATTAAGCTACTGCTTTTCTTAATCTCAGTGGAGATATTTACTGATAAACAGCTACCTACGCAGCATGTTCATGTCGTTCCTAAATGAGCTTTTATCTCTCTCCCCTCACCACAAATCAGATTCTTCTGAGGAGTTCCCAGTACATTATCCTTTCCCCTGTGTAATTACCTTAACAAGCTCCAGCTGTTTTTATTCTCAGAAGATTTACTCCCTGATATACAGCTGCCTACCCCCTTCGTAAGTGCAGGTCCTAAATGAGCTTTTTTCTCTGTTCCCTCACCACAATCCAGATTCTTTTGGGAGTTACCAGTACAGTAACCATACCAGGAAGTACTTAATTTATTAAGCTACTGCTTTTCTTAATCTCAGTGAGATATTTACTGATAAACAGCTACCTACGCAGCATGTTCATGTCGTTCCTAAATGAGCTTTTATCTCTCTCCCCTCACCACAAATCAGATTCTTCTGAGGAGTTCCCAGTACATTATCCTTTCCCCTGTGTAATTACCTTAACAAGCTCCAGCTGTTTTTATTCTCAGAAGGTTTACTCCCTGATATACAGCTGCCTACCCCCTTCGTAAGTGCAGGTCCTAATGAGCTTTTTCTCTGTTCCCTCACCACAATCCAGATTCTTTTGGGGAGTTACCAGTAAGTAACCATACCAGGAAGTACTTAATTTATTAAGCTACTGCTTTTCTTAATCTCAGTGGAGATATTTACTGATAAACAGCTACCTACGCAGCATTGTTCATGTCGTTCCTAAATGAGCTTTTATCTCTCTCCCCTCACCACAAATCAGATTCTTCTGAGGAGTTCCCAGTACATTATCCTTTCCCCAGTGTAATTACCTTAACAAGCTCCAGCTGTTTTTATTCTCAGAAGGTTTACGCCTTGATATACAGCTGCCTACCCCCTTCGTAAGTGCAAGGTCCTAAATGAGCTTTTTCTCTGTTCCCTCACCACAATCCAGATCTTTTGGGAGTTACCAGTACAGTAACCATACCAGGAAGTACTTAATTTATTAAGCTACTGCTTTTCTTAATCTCAGTGGAGATATTTACTGATAAACAGCTACCTATGCAGCATGTTCATGTCGTTCCTAAATGAGCTTTTATCTCTCTCCCCTCACCACAAATCAGATTCTTCTGAGGAGTTCCCAGTACATTATCCTTTCCCCTCTGTAATTACCTTAACAAGCTCCAGCTGTTTTTATTCTCAGAAGGGATACACCCTGATATACAGCTGCCTACCCCCTTCGTAAGTGCAGGTCTAAATGAGCTTTTTTCTCTGTTCCCTCACCACAATCCAGATTCTTTTGGGGAGTTACCAGTACAGTAACCATACCAGGAAGTACTTAATTTATTAAGCTACTGCTTTTCTTAATCTCAGTGGAGAATTTACTGATAAACAGCTACCTACGCAGCATGTTCATGTCGTTCCTAAATGAGCTTTTATCTCTCTCCCCTCACCACAAATCAGATTCTTCTGAGGAGTTCCCAGTACATTATCCTTTCCCTGTGTAATTACCTTAACAAGCTCCAGCTGTTTTTATTCTCAGAAGGTTTACTCCCTGATATACAGCTGCCTACCCCCTTCGTAAGTGCAGTTCCACTAAATGAGCTTTTTTCTCTGTTCCCTCACCACAATCCAGATTCTTTTGGGGAGTTTCCAGTAGAGTAACCATACCAGACGAACTTAATTTATTAAGCTACTGCTTTTCTTAATCTCAGTGGAGATATTTACTGATAAACAGCTACCTATGCAGCATATTCATGTCGTTCCTAAATGAGCTTTTATCTCTCTCCCCTCACCACAAATCAGATTCTTCTGAGGAGTTCCCAGTACATTATCCTTTCCCTGTGTAATTACCTTAACAAGCTCCAGCTGTTTTTATTCTCAGAAGGGATACTCCCTGATATACAGCTGCCTACCCCCTTCGTAAGTGCAGGTCCTAAATGAGATTTTTTCTCTGTTCCCTCACCACAATCCAGATTCTTTTGGGGAGTTACCAGTACAGTAACCATACCAGGAAGTACTTAATTTATTAAGCTACTGCTTTTCTTAATCTCAGTGAAGATATTTAATGATAACAGCTAACTACGCAGCATGGTCCTGTCGTTCATAAATGAGCTTTTTTCTCTCTCCCCTCACCACAAATCAGATTCTTCTGAGGAGTTCCCAGTACATTACCCTTTCAAATGTGTAATTACCTTACCAAGCTCCAACTGTTTTTATTCACAGAAGGTTTACTCCCTGATGTAGAGCTCCATACCACCTTCGTAAGTTCAGGTCCTAAATGAGCTTTTTTCTCTGTTCCATCACCACAATCCAGATTCTTTTGTGGAGTTTCCAGTACAGTAAGCATAGCAGGAAGTACTTAATTTATTAAGCTACTGCTTTTCTTAATCTCAGTGGAGATATTTACTGATAAACAGCTACCTACGCAGCATGTTCATGTCGTTCCTAAATGAGCTTTTATCTCTCTCCCCTCACCACAATTCAGATTATTCTGAGGAGTTCCCAGTACATTATCCTTTCCCCTGTGTAATTACCTTAACAAGCTCCAGCTGTTTTTATTCTCAGAAGGGATACTCCCTGATACACAGCTGCCTACCCCCTTTGTAATTGCAGGTCCTAAATGAGCTTTTTTCTCTGTTCCCTCACGACAATCCAGATTCTTTTGGGAAGTTACCAGTACAGTAACCAGACCAGGAAGTACTTAATTTATTAAGCTACTGCTTTTCTTAATCTCAGTGGAGATATTTACTGATAAACAGCTACCTATGCAGCATTTTCTTGTCGTTCTAAAATCAGCTTTTATCTCTCACCACTGACCACTAATCAGATTCTTCTGCGGAGTTCCCAGTACATTATCCTTTCCCCTGTGTAATTACCATAACAAGCTCCAGCTGTTTTTATTCTCAGAAGGGATACTCCCTGATATACAGCTGCCTACCCCCTTCGTAAGTGCAGGTCCTAAATGAGCTTTTTCTCTGTTCCCTCACCACAATCCAGATTCATTTGGGGAGTTACCAGTACAGTAACCATACCAGGAAGTACTTAATTTATTAAGCTACTGCTTTTCTTAATCTCAGTGGAGATATTTACTGATAAACAGCTGCCTACGCAGCATGTTCCTGTCGTTCCTAAAACACCTTTATCTCTCTCCCCTCACCACAAATCAGATTCTTCTGAGGAGTTCCCAGTACATTATCCTTTCCCCTGTGTAATTACCTTATCAAGCTCCAGCTGTTTTTATTCTCAGAAGGTTTACTCCCTGATATACAGCTGCCTACCCCCTTCGTAAGTGCAGGTCCTAAATGAGCTTTTTTCTCTGTTCCCTCACCATAATAAAGATTCTTTTGGGGAGTTACCAGTACAGTAACCATACCAGGAAGTACTTAATTTATTAAGCTACTGCTTTTCTTCATCTCAGTGGAGATATTTACTTATAAACAGCTACCTATCCAGCATTTTCCTGTCGTTCCTAAATGAGCTTTTATCTCTCTCCCCTCACCACAAATCAGATTCTTCTGAAGAGTTCCCAGTACATTATCCTTTCCCCTGTGTAATTCCCTTAACAAGCGCCAGTTGTTTTTATTCTCAGAAGGTTTACTCCCAACATTAACAAGCTCCAGTTGTATTTATTCTCAGAAGGGATACTCCCTGATATACAGCTGCCTACCCCCTTCGTAAGTGCAGGACCTTAATGAAATTTTTTCTGTGTTCCCTCACCACAATACAGATCTTTTGGGGAGTTACCAGTACAGTAACCATACCAGGAAGTACTTAAATTATCAAGCTACTGTTTTTCTTAATCTCATGGAGATATTAACTGATAAACAGCTACCAATGCAGCATTTTCATGTCGTTACCTAAATGAGCTTTTATCTCTCTCCCCTCACCAAAAATCAGATTCTTCTGAGCAGTTCCCAGTACATTATCCTTTCCCCTGTGTAATTACCTTAACAAGCTCCAGCTGTTTTTATTCTCAGAAGGGATACTCCCTGATTTACAGCTGCCTACCCCCTTCGTAAGTGCAGATCGTAAATGAGCTTTTTTCCCTGTTCCCTCACCACATTCCAGATTCTTTTGGGGAGTTACCAGTACAGTACCCATACCAGGAAGTACTTAATTTATTAAGCTACTGCTTTTCTTAATCTTAGTGGAGATATTTACTGATAAACCACTACCTACGCAGCATGTTTCTGTCGTTCCTAAATGAGCTTTTATCTCTCTCCCCTCACCACCAATCAGATTCTTCTGACGAGTTCCCAGTACATTATCCTTTCCCCTGTGTAATTACCTTAACAAGCTCCAGCTGTTTTTATTCTCATAAGATTTATTCCCTGATATACAGCTGCCTACCCCCTTTAGTAAGTGCAGGTGCTAACTGAGCTTTTTTCTCTGTTCTCTCACTGCAATCCAGATTCTTTTTCGGAGTTACCAGTACAGTAACCATACCAGGAAGTACTTAATTTATTAAGCAACTGCTTTTCTTAAGCTCAGTGGAGATATTTACTGATAAACAGCTACCTACGCAGCATGTTCATGTCATTCCGAAATGAGCTTTTATCTCTCTCCCCTCACCACAAATTAGATTCTTCTGAGGAGTTCCCAGTACATTATCCTTTCCCCTGTGTAATTACCTTAACAAGCTCCAGCTGTTTTTATTCTCAGAAGGTTTACTTCCTGATATACAGCTGCCTACTCCCTTTGTAAGTGCAGGACTTAAATGAGCATTTTTCTCTTTTCCCTCACGACAATCCAGATTCTTTTGGGGAGTTACCAGTACAGTGACCATACCAGGAAATACTTAATTCATTAAGCTACTGCTTTTCTTAATCTCAGTGGAGATATTTACTGATAAACAGCTAGCTATGCAGCATGTTAATGTCGTTCCTAAATGAACTTTTATCTCTCTCCGCTCACCACAAATCAGATTCTTCTGAGGAGTTCCCAGTACATTATCCTTACCCCTGTGTAATTACCTTAACAAGCTCCAGCTGTTTTTATTCTCAGAAGGGATATTACCTGATATACAGCGGCCTACCCCTTTCGTAAGGGCAGGTCCTAAATGAGCTTTTTTCTTTTCCCTCACCACAATCCAGATTCTTGGGGGAGTTACCAGTACAGTAACCATACCAGGAAGTACTTAATTTATTAAGCTACCGCTTTTCTTAATCTCAGTGGAGATATTTACAGATAAACAGCTACTTACGCAGCATGTTCATTTCGTTCCTAAATGAGCTTTTATCTCTCTCCCCTCACCACAAATCACATTCTTCTGAGGAGTTCCCAGTACATTATCCTTTCCCCTGTGTAATTACCTTAACAAGCTCCAGCTGTTTTTATTCTCTGAAGGATACTCCCTGATTTACAGCTGCCTACCCCCTTCGTAAGTGCAGGTCCTAAATGAGCTTTTTTCTCTGTTCCCTCACCTCAATCCAGATTCTTTTGGGGAGTTACTAGTACAGTAACCAAACCAGGAAGTACTTAATTTATTAAGCAACTGCTTTTCTTAATCTCAGTGTAGATATTTACTGATAAACAGCTACCTATGCAGCATTTTCGTGTCGTTCCTAAATGAGCTTTTATCTCTCTCCCCTCACCACAAATCAGATTCTTCGGAGGAGTTCCCAGTACATTATCCTTTCCCCTGTGTAATTACCTTAACAAGCTCCAGCTGTTTTTATTCTCAGAAGGTTTACTCCCTGATATACAGCTGCCTACCCCCTTCGTAAGTGCAGGTCCTAAATGAGCTTTTTTCTCTGTTCCCTCACCTCAATCCAGATTCTTTTGGGGAGTTACTAGTACAGTAACCAACCCAGGAAGTTCTTAATTTATTAAGCAACTGCTTTTCTTAATCTCAGTGTAGATATTTACTGATAAACAGCTACCTATGCAGCATTTTCGTGTCGTTCCTAAATGAGCTTTTATCTCTCTCCCCTCACCACCAATCAGATTCTTCTGAGGAGTTCCCAGTACATTATCCTTTCCCCTGTGTAATTCCCTCAACAAGCTCCAGTTGTTTTTATTCTCAGAAGGTTTACTCCCAACATTAACAAGCTCCAGATGTATTTATTCTCAGAAGGGATACTCCCTGATATACAGCTGCCTACCCCCTTCGTAAGTGCAGGTCCTAAATGAGCTTTTTTCTCTGTTCCCTCACCTCAATCCAGATACTTTTGGAGAGTACCAGTACAGTAACCAAACCAGGAAGTACTTAATTTATTAAGCAACTGCTTTTCTTAATCTCAGTGTAGATATTTACTGATAAACAGCTACCTATGCAGCATTTTCCTGTCGTTCCTATATGAGCTTTTATCTCTCTCCCCTCACCACAAATCAGATTCTTCTGAGGAGTTCCCAGTACATTATCCTTTCCCCTGTGTAATTCCCTCAACAAGCTCCAGTTGTTTTTATTCTCAGAAGGTTTACTCCCAACATTAACAAGCTCCAGATGGATTTATTCTCAGAAGGGATACTCCCTGATATACAGCTGCCTACCCCCTTCGTAAGTGCAGGACCTAAATGAGATTTTTTCTGTGTTCCCTCACCACAGTCCAGATCTTTTGGGGAGTTACCAGTACAGTAACCATACCAGGAAGTACTTAATTTATTAAGCTACTGCTTTTCTTAATCTCAGTGGAGACATTTACTGATAAACAGCTACCTACGCAGCATGTTCATGTCGTTCCTAAATGAGCTTTTATCTCTCTCCCCTCACCACAAATAAGATTCTTCTGAGGAGTTCCCAGTACATTATGCTTTCCCATGTGTAATTTCCTTAACAAGCTCCAGCTGATTTTATTCTCAAAAGGTTTACTGCTGATATACAGCTGCCTACCAATTCGTAAGTTCAGGTCAAAAATGAGCTTTTTTCTCTATTCCCTCACCACAATACAGATTCTTTTGGGGAGTTTCCAGTACAGTCACCATACTAGGACGTACTTAATTTATTAAGCTACTGCTTTTCTTAATCTCATTGGAGATATTTACTGATAAACAGCTACCTAGGCAGCATTTTCATGTCGTTCCTAAATGAGCTTTTATCTCTCTCCCCTCACCATAAATCAGATTGTTTTGAGGAGTTTCCAGTACATTATCCTTTCCCCTGTGTAATTACCTTAACAAGCCCCAGCTGTCTTTATTCTCAGAAGGTTTACTCCCTGATATACAGCTGCCTACCCCCTTCGTAGGTGCAGGTCCTAAATGTGCTTTTTTCTCTGTTCCCTCACCACAATCCAGATTCTTTTGGGGAGTTACCAGTACAGTAACCATACCAGGAAGTACTTAATTTATTATGCTACTGCTTTTCTTAATCTCAGTGGTGATATTTACTGATAAACAGCTACCTACGCAGCATGTTCATGTTGTTCCTAAATGAGCTTTTATCTCTCTCCCCTCACCACAAATCAGATTCTTCTGAGGAGTTCCCAGTACTTTATGCTTTCCCCTGTGTAATTACCTTAACAAGCTCCAGCTGATTTTATTCTCAAAAGGTTTACTCCCTGATATACAGCTGCCTACCCCCTTCGTAGGTGCAGGTCCTAAATGTGCTTTTTTCTCTGTTCCCTCACCACAATCCAGATTCTTTTGGGGAGTTACCAGTACAGTAACCATACCAGGAAGTACATAATTTATTAAGCTACTGCTTTTCTTAATCTCAGTGGAGATATTTAATGATAAACAGCTACCTACGCAGCATATTCATGTCGTTCATAAATGAGCTTTTATCTCTCTCCCCTCACCACAAATCAGATTCTTCTGAGGAGTTCCCAGTACATTATCCTTTCCCCTGTGTAATTACCTTAACAAGCTCCAGCTGTATTTATTCTCAGAAGGGATACTCCCTGATATACAGCTGCCTACCCCCTTCGTAATTGCAGGACCCAAATGAGATTTTTTCTCTGTTCCCTCACCAAATTACAGAGTATTTTGGGGAGTTACCAGTACAGTAACCATACCAGGAAGTACTTAATTTATTAAGCTACTGCTTTTCTTAATCTCAGTGGAGATATTTACTGATAAACAGCTACCTACGCAGCATGTTCATGTCGTTCCTAAATGAGCTTTTATCTCTCTCCCCTCACCACAAATCAGATTCTTCTGAGGAGTTCCCAGTACAGTATGCTTTCCCCTGTGTAATTACCTTAACAAGCTCCAGCTGATTTTATTCTCAAAAGGTTTACTGCTGACATACAGCTGCCTACCCAATTCGTAAGTGCAGGTCCTAAATGAGCTTTTTTCTCTGTTCCCTCCCCAAAATACAGATTCTTTTGGGGAGTTACTGTTGAACCTGGGTAACTGCAGTCGAAATCAGGACACGGGGGATGCAAGGCGAGTGAACCAATGCACACTTTATTCCAAGAGGGCCAGGGTTTATATAGGGATAGAAACCGATTTTACAATTACAGGGTAAAAGATCAATACAGCATGACATTTGTCTCAAATACAAAAGTGGAGGACATTTCCTATTGTGAGGGCAGGAACTTGATACAATGCTTTTCTATTTACAGGAGGTAGTGACTACAAAGATTGTTGATAATAAAGCAAGGAATTGTATACAACCTAGGTAGAACTATAATTATCTACTAACTACTGTCTCAATCTTGACTTCTCAAGTACTTGTGAATAGAACAATGAGGAGACTTTTCTGTTTATTGTGATAATCTAACATTAAAGGCAGCTGGTCAAGCAAGTCTCCAAGCAAGTCTCCAGGCAAGTCTCCTCTAGGAGACTTGCTAAGTAGGGGGGAAAAAGGAGATTCTCACAACAACTGGTGGCTACCTTTGGCCCACAAACACCAGAAACTCCTTACTGGGAATGTTTTCCCAAGGGCCTATTAGTGTGCTAATGAGGCATCGGAGTAACCGTGCCGGGGCCAAATTTTTCCACTGGTTGGAGACTTTAATTCTCCAACAATTCCCCCTTTTTTATTAATTTTCCACAGCCGCTTCTCTAGAAAGTTTAAGGGCAGTTAGTAAAACATCAGAGGAATTATTCCTAGTGAAACGCTTCATTATAGCTATGATGGAACAATATCCTAAGAAAAAGACACTTAACATAAGTATCAAGGCAATAGAGGCACTTCCAACACTATGGGTAATACTTTGCCACCACCCCCTAGGGTCTAGTCCTTCTAAGGTCTGAGCTAGTCCTTGGGCTATATCATCAATAGAGGAGGCATCTGGCAATTCCTTTTGAAAAGCTTCAAAAACCTCCCTGTACAAGCTTTGTTCACTTAACGTACCATTTAGTAGGGCTCCATCTATAAGCATTTGTATATCATTCCATTCACATTCAGAGGCATTATATTTATAAGGTGTTACACAGACATGACTAGAATTCCAATCGCAAGTCAAAAACAATCGTTGCTGTAAAGCCAGATATTTCTGTCCAAGCCAAAACACTCCTCCTTTGACAGCTTCTATCTCATCTTGAAGGTGGGCATTTACTTCCAGCTGGTGTTGCCACAAATTGTGGGAGTCCTGGTGCCACTGCACCATAAAGTCATGAGTTTGTACAGATTGTCGCAATGCGGCTCCGGATACTGCTGCAGTTGTAGCAATGGCAATCAGTCCAACAAGTCCTGCAATAATCAGTCCAATGGCACGACGACTCCTCTTCAGAAGCCGCTTGAAAAACTGCATTACCAATCCTTGTACAGGTCCTCCAGCCCAGGGACGATGCATGCGAACAGGAACCCAAAGGGAGTTGCGCTGGGTTAAAATCATGATCCTATCTTGACTAAAATTAAAGGTGACATTGTTATTCAAGCAAGTATACAATTTACAATTTATGCAGGTAATGGCATTCTTAGTTATGTTTATGGGGCCGACCATCAGTACTTGTGGAAAATGAACACAAGCAGAGATATTATAGGTCTTTACAACTGTTAAGTTGTAGGAGGCCGAGGATCCTTTAGTTCCTGAGTAAGTTCCATTGGCCAGCAATACAGGAGCCAGAGAAGCTGCCAATTTCCAGAGATGACGTTGTGGAGGAAATAGCCTGTCTCCATGGGCGAGAGCAGGCCGGGGGTCACCAAAGCCTGCTCCAAACCACCCTAAAAGCTGTTTAGGAGACATGGCATTGGACATGTTCATAGTTAAAGTAGGGTCACAAGATGAGTTATATTCAGTGCAGTTTTGCAACCACACACCAAAAGGTCCCCAATCATACCAAGTATGTTGGGATGTATTCCAAATAGTTGGAAAAATTCCTCGACAATTTTCCCAACGTCTTTCAGTAAAGTTCAGGTTCAGGTAAGTAAAATTGTCACATTTAGGTAGGCCAGCAGGAATAGGATAATTATCTAATTTATAGGTATGAGATCCCACAGACCAGGAAGACAGTCTAATCAGCCGAGTTCTACTGGAGTTATATGAACCTCCATGCTGAATCCAATATTGATATCTAAAAGGGTAACATGGGGAGCGGCCTAGGCAGATAGCCTTAGAAAAGTGAGAGTAAGAAAAGTTAAAAGACCGTCCTTCTTCCATAGGAAAAACTGGAGTACCGGACCCGTAAGGGGGAGAGAGTAAGTTGGGAATAGATGTAGAAACAGAGATGGGGGCTTCTGTCCATAGATATGGACGTAATAAGGGAGGGTTAGGAATATAGGCCCAATACATTACCTCTGAGGTGGCCCCTGCCGTAGTAGAGTTGCAGGTTATCAGAGCACACATAGCCAGGAATAGGTGTTCAGGAGTCAACGCTTTTCCGGTGGATGCTACTACCTTTTGGGCTTTATCAGCCAGAACTTTTACCTGTCCCCAGGAGGGTAAAGGGGTTGTACTTGCTCTTCGAGGCTTTTTACGGAGACTGAGGGCAGCCATGGCTTGGATTGGGATCATCTCGTCGCTTGGATGAGGACGTCTTGTCCCAATCTTGATGTTCTGTGGGCAGTCGTTGCCGGACCCATCGGAGTGGATGCCAGAAAGATCGGCCATCTCCTGTAGAAACATAAGCATACCCTCGCCCCTGGGTTAACAACTCCCCGGGGACCCAATCTAGCCCAACCCCCAATCTAATCCAAACCGGCTGCGGTTTGTTTTGCATAGGCGGAGCTAGGAAGTGTCGCTCAGCTCTTGCTAATACATCTCCTTGAGGCAAATTTAAAAAGTTAAGGACAAATAGTGCTTCTGCAATAACAGCTCGGGCTGTTTTATAAATACTTTTCATAGAAGTTGCATATCCCTCAGTACTATCCATACTCCCCCTCTTTAGTTTTTTAATTTGTGTTTTTAATGTATAATGAGCTCTTTCTACTATACCTTGACCTTGAGGATTGTATTCAATTCCTGTAACATGAAAAATGTTATGAAATTCTAAAAATTTTCGTACTTGTTTACTGGAATAAGCTGGTGCATTGTCAGTTTTTATTTGAGAAGGAATCCCCATGACTGCGAATGTTTCTAGTAAGTGTTGAATGACATGAGTCCCTTTTTCCCCTGGTAGAGGAGTTGCCCAAATAAAAGAAGAATATGTATCAATGGATACATGCACATATTGTAAGCGGACAAATTCAGGGATGTGTGTTACATCCATTTGCCAAATTTCGTTGGGAGCTAATCCTCGAGGATTCGCACCGTGGGGAAGAGTTCGCAGATGCAAGGGTCTGCAAGTAGGACAGTTAGCAATGATTTGTTTAGCTTGTTTAAAGGGAATTTTATAAGTAACATGTAAATGACCTGCATTAGAGTGCCGGGCAGCATGATCTTCTTCTGCTGAGGCAAAAGAGACTAAAGCATCTACTTTAGCATTACCGTATGCCATAGGACCTGGCAAATTAGAATGAGCTCGAATATGGACTACATACAAAGAGTGTTGCCTCTGGCGCAACAGGTTCTGTAATTGTTTAAATAATGAACTTAGTGGGGGTTTTATTTGAGAAATAACAGCAGAGTATATATTGCATAAAACATGTGCTGCATAAGCAGAGTCAGTAATTAAATTAAAAGGTATCAAGAAATTTTCCAGAGCATATATAATAGCCTGTAACTCATTTTGTTGTGCTGATTGCCAAGGGGTAAAGAAAACTTGATATTTATCTTCTGTCCAGAAAGCACATTTGTTATTTTTAGTACCATCTACAAAAACATTGGGAGCATTTAGAATGGGCTCAGAGAGTAAAATATTATCAATAACATAAGTTTGTCTTTGAAAAAATTGCCAAAGAGGACTAGAAGGTAAATGGTATAGAATTTCCCCAGTAAAGCCATTTAAAGCCAGAGGGAGAAGATCAGAGGTTTGTAACATAAACTCAAACTGCTGTTTAGGTATAGGGGTGATAATGAAGTAGGCGTCTTGCCCACTGATTTGCAGGCATCTCTTACGGCCTTGCATGATAATAAAACTGATCATCTCTGGGTAGGTGGTTAACGTTTTGGAGAAAGTGTGTTTGGTATATATCCATTCCAAAGGCTTATTGTACTGAGCTAGCACCCCTGTAGGGTAGTCTTTGGTAAGTAAAATTAGCAACCCAATAGGGGCAGATAAGTCTACCCGAGCTAATGAATTTTGAGCCAGGGCCTTTTCCACTAGGAGTAGCTCCTGACGTGCCTCATCAGTTAATTCTCGGGGGCTTTTTAAGTCCGAATCTCCTTGTAGGATGGAAAATAGATTATGCAGCGCATATGTGGGAATTCCTAAGGAAGGGCGAAGCCAATTGATGTCCCCTAATAACTTTTGAAAGTCATTGAGAGTTTTTAACTCTTCAGTACGGATTTTTATTAATTGAGGGGTAATTGCTTGTCTCCTAACTAAATACCCTAGATACTTAAATGGCTCTTCTGTCTGGATCTTATCAGGGGCAACTATCAAACCATACTGTTGCAGATGCAAAGGCAAAATTTTCAATAACTCTGATAGAACATCTTTATTAGGTGCAGCAAACAGCAAATCATCCATGTAGTGAATACATAAAACTTGCGAAAATCTTTTTCTAATAGGTTCTAATGCTCTGGCTACAAAAGTCTGACACATAGTAGGTGAATTCATCATGCCTTGGGGCAAAACCTTCCATTGAAACCGTCGATGGGGTCCTTGGAGGTTTATTCGAGGCAAAGAAAAAGCAAAACGTGAGCGGTCTTCAGGGTGTAAAGGAACAGTAAAGAAACAATCTTGCAAATCTATTACTATAATATGCCAATTTTCAGGAATCATGGATGGCTGGGGCATGCCAGGTTGTAAAGCACCCATAGGTATCATAGCTGCATTTACAGTTCGTAAATCAGTGAGTAGTCTCCATTTGCCAGATTTCTTTTTAATAACAAAAATAGGAGAATTCCAGGGAGAGGTAGATACCTCAATATGATTTTTAGCTAACTGATCTTCAACAAGCTGTTCCGCAGCCGCCAATTTCTCTTTAGACAAAGGCCATTGCTCAATCCAGACTGCACGATCTGACCGCCAGGAAATCTTAATGGGAGAGACATCCATCTGGACATCAAGGGAAAACTAAATGAGCTCCCCATTGTTCTAAGACATCTCGCCCAATGATGTTAATAGGTACTTCTAAAACATATAGCTTCACAATGGCATGCTGGCCTTCACCATCAGCAATATCCTGATATTCAACACTCTGTTTAATAACTGAAACTGGTGTACTACTGACACCTTTTATATCACACTGGATTGTTTTGTAACCCAGTCTCGGGGCCACTCAGTCTGTCTGATTATAGTTATGTCTGAGCCAGTATCCAACAGTCCTTTAAATTGCTTGTCTCCTATGTAAAATGTACGACAAGGTTGCTTCTTTGCTATATTTAAGGTCCAGAAAACATAATGGGGGTTCGTACTGCCAAAACCTCCTTTACGGGGGTTAACAGAAGATGATATAGATATGTAAGGAAGCAAAATTAATTGTGCAATACGATCCCCAGCATTAATCTCATAAGGTACAGGGGAGGTCATAAGGACTAGAATCTCTCCCGTGTAGTCGGAGTCAATTACTCCTGGTATAACTAACACCCCTTTTGCATTTAAACTAGAACGCCCCATAAGGAGGCCCCAGGTCCCTGATGGCAAGGGACCGTATATGCCAGTTTTAACTCTGATGGGAGCGGAGTTAGCAGGGAGAGTTAAGGTCTGGCTTGAGGGAAGGTCCACTGCGGCGCTCCCGCTAGTGGCTGGTTGTAGTGAAAAGACGGTGGGAAAGCCTCGTTTGTTGGAGCGGGGCCACGAGGCTGGCCCCGTGCCCCGTTTCCCGAACGCTTAGCACTTCCTCCCTGCACTACTCCCGATGGAAATGAAAGTATGTTCCCCTCAATGTCAGTTTTAGACCGACATTCCCGGGCCCAATGCGCCCCGCGTCTGCAGCGAGGGCATTTCCCCGGCGGCTTTGTATTAGCCGATTTTCTCTTAACACAATTTCTTTTAGTATGTCCCTTGTCTCCACAGCCAAAACATCTAAGTTCCCCAGAGTCGGGCAATTTTAGATTGGCGGCCAAAGTCTGTCCCAGCAGCCTCATCTTTTGAGAGTCCGAATATACATTCCGACAAGCCTTGGCATATACTAGTATATCCCCAGTCTCTTTAACAGGCAAAATAGCACGCTGACAATCCTCATTAGCATTCTCAAATGCTAGTAATTTAATTAGTTGATCACGAACAGCCGCATCTTGTACTGTCCTATCGATGTTCTTTTGAAGGCGCGCTATGAAGTCTAAGTAGGGTTCCTGGGCCCCTTGAATAATACGTGCCCAGGAACCTTCTTTTTCGCCTTCGGGACGTACTCGACCCCATGCCTCTAGGCATATTTCCTGCAGCTGCTCGTGAATCTCTCTAGGGATATTTACTTGGTCCTGAGCGCGCTTATAATCCCCAGTGCCTGTTAGCATAGCATGTGTAATCCTGCGGAGGGCAGGATTACGGGACTGAGCATTTTGGGCTGCCTTAGTGGCGGCACCATCACTGTACCACATTAACCATTGTAGATATTCCTGAGGCTTTAATAGCGCTCTACAAATAACTTTCCAATCCTCAGGAGCCAAGTTTCCATAGGCAGAGACAATTGATGACATTAGTTCTTTAACATATGGCGCCTGCGGTCAATATAAGGTTACTGCCTTCCGTAGCTGAGTTAGGTGGGCCATATCTATACTCTCATAACGAGGGGGCTGTGCGACCCCATCCACCGGAGGGGGTCTAATGACGGGGAAGGCTCTGTAGCTCCGGAGAGGAACAAAGCCCTCAGAGTCAGAATCAGAAGAAGAGGGAAGTAGAGGCAGCTTTGGCAACTGTGGTCTTTTCTTTTTAAGCCTCATTTTTGTAGCAGGTCGCGGTGGATTGCTAGAGCATCTGTAGCTCTCAGACTGCCCTGCTGAGCTATATGAATCGGCCTCATTCTCTGAAGAGGTATGAGTAGCAGCCACAGATTTAGCTTTAGGTGCTACCTTTTCTCTGTCAACACTGGCAGGAGACTGCTCAGGTGTAGCCATCTCTTTTAACTCCTGCCCGATTTGAGTTTTTACCTCTTCGGGCAAATTATAAGTCTCCATGGCTTTCTCCACGTCAGCCTCCAGTTCGGCCGCTGTTGTTCTGACAGCATTCCGACACATCATACTTAGAGCTGCACGTGTTAATGCCCAAATAGACCAAAAGGTAACTGGAACTTTCTCACCATGCCTATATGCCTTTTCCACATTATTCTTTACACGTTCCCAGACTTCTAGATCTAAAGTACCTTCCTCCGGGAACCATGGGTTAAACTCCACCACCACTTGTACGCATTCGTCTATCTGTGAGCGGGAGACTATAGCTCCATTCCGCTTCAGTACGTGGTGGATAAGATTAGAAAATGGAGTTGATTTAGCTTGTCCCATAACCCCGTAATATTAAAAATAGGAGCTCACCACACAGATCCCTTGTCTCCTGTGAATTACACACAGATCCCTTGTCTCCTGTGAATTAAAAATATCTCTCACCTCACTCGAGAGCTCGGCAGTTCCGCAATCTCCTGTGGATCAATTGTCAGGTCCCTGGGTCCGGACGCCAGATGTTGAACCTGGGTAACTGCAGTCGAAATCAGGACACGGGGGATGCAAGGCGAGTGAACCAATGCACACTTTATTCCAAGAGGGCCAGGGTTTATATAGGGATAGAAACCGATTTTACAATTACAGGGTAAAAGATCAATACAGCATGACATTTGTCTCAAATACAAAAGTGGAGGACATTTCCTATTGTGAGGGCAGGAACTTGATACAATGCTTTTCTATTTACAGGAGGTAGTGACTACAAAGATTGTTGATAATAAAGCAAGGAATTGTATACAACCTAGGTAGAACTATAATTATCTACTAGCTACTATCTCAATCTTGACTTCTCAAGTACTTGTGAATAGAACAATGAGGAGACTTTTCTGTTTATTGTGATAATCTAACATTAAAGGCAGCTGGTCAAGCAAGTCTCCAAGCAAGTCTCCAGGCAAGTCTCCTCTAGGAGACTTGCTAAGTAGGGGGGAAAAAGGAGATTCTCACAACAACTGGTGGCTACCTTTGGCCCACAAACACCAGAAACTCCTTACTGGGAATGTTTTCCCAAGGGCCTATTAGTGTGCTAATGAGGCATCGGAGTAACCGTGCCGGGGCCAAATTTTTCCACTGGTTGGAGACTTTAATTCTCCAACAAGTTACCAGTACAGTAACCATACCAGGAAGCACTTAATTTATTAAGCTACTGCTTTTCTTAATCTCAGTGGAGATATTTACTGATAAAGAGCTACCTACGCAGCATGTTCATGTCGTTCATAAATGAGCTTTTATCACTTTCCCCTCACCACAAATCAGATTCTTCTGAGGAGTTCCCAGTACATTATCCTTTCCCCTGTGTAATTACCTTAACCAGTTCCAGCTGTTTTTATTCTCAGAAGGTTTACTGCTGATATACATTTGCCTACCCCCTTCGAAAGTGCAGGTCCTAAATGAGCTTTTTTCTCTGTTCCCTCACCACTAGCCAGATTCTTTTGGGGAGATACCAGTACAGTGACCATACCAGGAAGTACTTAATTTGTTAAGCTACTGCTTTTCTTAATCTCAGTGGAGATATTTACTGATAAACAGCTATGTACGCAGCATGTTCATGTCGTTCCTAAATGAGCTTTTATCTCTCTCCCCTCACCACAAATCAGATTCTTCTGAGGAGTTCCCTGTATATTATCCTGTCCCCTGTGTAATTACCTTAACAAGCTCCAGGTGTTTTTATTCTCAGAAGTTTTACTCCCTGATATACAGCTGCCTACCCCCTTCGTAAGTGCAGGTCCTAAATGAGCTTTTTTCTCTGTTCCCTCACCACAATACAGATTCTTTTGAGGAGTTACCAGTACAGTAACCATACCAGGAAGTACTTAATTTATTAAGCTACTGCTTTTCTTAATCTCAGTGGAGATATTTACTGATAAACAGCTCCTATGCAGCATTTTCATGTCGTTCCTAAATGAGCTTTTATCTCTCTCCCCTCACCACAAATCAGATTCTTCTGAGGAGTTCCCAGTACATTATCCTTTCCCCTGTGTAATTACCTTATCAAGCTCCAGCTGTTTTTATTCTCAGAAGGTTTACTTCTGTTATACAGCTGCCTACCCCCTTCGTAAGTGCAGGTCCTAAATGAGCTTTTTTCTCTGTTCCCTCATCACAATCCAGATTCTTTTGGGGAGTTACCAGTAAAGTAACCATACCAGGAAGTACTTAATTTATTAAGCTACTGCTTTTCTTAATCTCAGTGGAGATATTTACTGATAAACAGCTACCTATGCAGCATTTTCATGTCGTTCCTAAATGAGCTTTTATCTCTCTCACCTCACCACAAATCAGATTCTTCTGAGGAGTTCCCAGTACATTATCCTTTCCCCTGTGTAATTACCTTATCAAGCTCCAGCTGTTTTATTCTCAGAAGGTTTACTTCTGTTATACAGCTGCCTACCCCCTTGGTAAGTGCAGGTCCTAAATGAGCTTTTTTCTCTGTTCCCTCACCACAATCCAGATTCTTTTGGGGAGTTACCAGTACAGTAACCATACCAGGAAGTACTTAATTTATTAAGCTACTGCTTTTCTTAATCTCAGTGGAGATATTTACTGACAAACAGCTACCTACGCAGCATGTTCATGTCGTTCCTAAATGAGCTTTTATCTCTCTCCCCTCACCACAAATCAGATTCTTCTGAGGAGTTCCCAGTACATTATCCTTTCCCCTGTGTAATTACCTTAACAAGTTCCAGCTGTATTTATTCTCAGAAGGGATACTCCCTGATATACAGCTGCCTACACCTTCGTAAGTGCAGGACCTAAATGAGATTTTTTCTCTGTTCCCTCACCACAATCCAGATCGTTTGGGGAGTTACCAGTACAGTAACCATACCAGGAAGTACTTAATTTATTAAGCTACTGCTTTTCTTAATCTCAGTGGAGATATTTACTGATAAACAGCTACCTATGCAGCATGTTCATGTCGTTCCTAAATGAGCTTTTATCTCTCTCCCTCACCACAAATCAGATTCTTCTGAGGAGTTCCCAGTACATTATCCTTTCCCCTGTGTAATTACCTTAACAAGCTCCAGCTGTTTTTATTCTCAGAAGGATACTCCCTGATATACAGCTGCCTACCCCCTTCGTAAGTGCAGGTCCTAAATGAGCTTTTTTCTCTGTTCCCTCACCACAATCCAGATTCTTTTGGGGAGTTACCAGTACAGTAACCATACCAGGAAGTACTTAATTTATTAAGCTACTGCTTCTCTTAATCTCAGTGGAGATATTTACTGATAAACAGCTACCTATGCAGCATTTCATGTCGTTCCTAAATGAGCTTTTATCTCTCTCTCCTCACCACAAATCAGATTCTTCTGAGGAGTTCCCAGTACATTATCCTTTCCCCTGTGTAATTACCTTAACAAGCTCCAGCTGTTTTTATTCTCAGAAGGATACTCCCTGATATACAGCTGCCTACCCCCTTCGTAAGTGCAGGTCCTAAATGAGCTTTTTTCTCTGTTCCCTCACCACAATCCAGATACTTTTGGGGAGTTACCAGTACAGTAACCATACCAGGAAGTACTTAATTTATTAAGCTACTGCTTTTCTTAATCTCAGTGGAGATATTTACTGATAAACAGCTACCTACGCAGCATGTTCATGTTGTTCCTAAATGAGCTTTTATGTCTCTCCCCTCACCACAAATCAGATTCTTCTGAGGAGTTCCCAGTACATTATCCTTTCCCCTGTGTAATTACCTTAACAAGCTCCAGCTGTTTTTATTCTCAGAAGGTATACTCCCTGATATACAGCTGCCTGCCCCCTTCGTAAGTGCAGGTCCTAAATGAGCTTTTTTCTCTGTTCCCTCACCACAATCCAGATTCTTTTGGGGAGTTACCAGTACAGTAACCATACCAGGAAGTACTTAATTTATTAAGCTACTGCTTTTCTTAATCTCAGTGGAGATATTTACTGATAAACAGCTACCTACGCAGCATGTTCATGTCGTTCCTAAATGAGCTTTTATCTCTCCCCTCACCACAAATCAGATTCTTCTGAGGAGTTCCCAGTACATTATCCTTTCCCCTGTGTAATTACCTTAACAAGCTCCAGCTGTTTTTATTCTCAGAAGGTATACTCCCTGATATACAGCTGCCTACCCCCTTCGTAAGTGCAGGTCCTAAATGAGCTTTTTTCTCTGTTCCCTCACCACAATCCAGATACTTTTGGGGAGTTACCAGTACAGTAACCATACCAGGAAGTACTTAATTTATTAAGCTACTGCTTTTCTTAATCTCAGTGGAGATATTTACTGATAAACAGCTACCTACGCAGCATGTTCATGTTGTTCCTAAATGAGCTTTTATGTCTCTCCCCTCACCACAAATCAGATTCTTCTGAGGAGTTCCCAGTACAGTATTCTTTCCCCTGTGTAATTACCTTAACAAGCTCCAGCTGATTTTATTCTCAAAAGGTTTACTGCTGATATACAGCTGCCTACCCAATTAGTAAGTTCAGGTCCTAAATGAGCTTTTTTCTCTATTCCCTCACCACAATACAGATTCTTTTGGGAGTTTCCAGTACAGTCACCATACTAGGACGTACTTAATTTATTAAGCTACTGCTTTTCTTAATCTCATTGGAGATATTTACTGATAAACAGCTACCTATGCAGCATTTTCATGTCGTTCCTAAATGAGCTTTTATCTCTCTCCCCTCACCACAAATCAGATTGTTTTGAGGAGTTTCCAGTACATTATCCTTTCCCCTGTGTAATTACCTTAACAAGCCCCAGCTGTCTTTATTCTCAGAAGGTTTACTCCCTGATATACAGTGCCTACCACCTTCGTAGGTGCAGGTCCTAAATGTGCTTTTTTCTCTGTTCCCTCACCACAATCCAGATTCTTTTGGGGAGTTACCAGTACAGTAACCATACCAGGAAGTACTTAATTTATTATGTTACTGCTTTTCTTAATCTCAGTGGAGATATTTACTGATAAACAGCTACCTACGCAGCATGTTCATGTTGTTCCTAAATGAGCTTTTATCTCTCTCCCCTCACCACAAATCAGATTCTTCTGAGGAGTTCCCAGTACAGTATCCTTTCCCCTGTGTAATTACCTTAACAAGCTCCAGCTGTTTTTATTCTCAGAAGGTTTACTTCCTGATATACAGCTACCTACCCTCTTCGTAAGTGCAGGTCCTAAATGAGCTTTTATCTCTGTTCCCTCACCACAATCCCAGATTCTTTTGGGGAGTTACCAGTACAGTAACCATACCAGGAAGTACTTAATTTATTAAGCTACTGCTTTTCTTAATCTCAGTGGAGATATTTACTGATAAAATCTACCTACGCAGCAGGTTCATGTCGTTCCTAAATGAGCTTTTATCTCTCTCCCCTCACCACAAATCATATTCTTCTGAGGAGTTCCCAGTACATTATGCTTTCCCCTGTGTAATTACCTTAACAAGCTCCAGCTGATTTTATTCTCAAAAGGTTTACTGCTGACATACAGCTGCCTACCCAATTCGTAAGTGCAGGTCCTAAATGAGCTTATTTCTCTGTTCCCTCCCCAAAATACAGATTCTTTTGGGGAGTTACCAGTACAGTAACCATACCAGGAACACTTAATTTATTAAGCTACTGCTTTTCTTAATCTCAGTGGAGATATTTACTGATAAATAGCTACCTACGCAGCATGTTCATGTCGTTCATAAATGAGCTTTTATCTCTTTCCCCTCACCACAAATCAGATTCTTCTGAGGAGTTCCCAGTACATTATCCTTTCCCCTGTGTAATTACCTTAACAAGCTCCAGCTGTTTTTATTCTCAGAAGGTTTACTGCTGATATACAGCTGCCTACCCCCTTCGTAAGTGCAGGTCCTAAATGAGCTTTTTTCTCTGTTCCCTCACCACAATCCAGATTCTTTTGGGGAGTTACCAGTACAGTAACCATACCAGGAAGTACTTAATTTATTAAGCTACTGCTTTTCTTAATCTCAGTGGAGATATTTACTGATAAACAGCTACCTACGCAGCATGTTCATGTCGTTCCTAAATGAGCTTTTATCTCTCCCCTCACCACAAATCAGATTCTTCTGAGGAGTTCCCAGTACATATTATCCTTTCCCCTGTGTAATTACCTTAACAAGCTCCAGCTGTTTTTATTCTCAGAAGGTTTACTCCCTGATATACAGCTGCCTACCCCCTTCGTAAGTGCAGGTCCTAAATGAGCTTTTTTCTCTGTTCCCTCACCACAATACAGATTCTTTTGGGAGTTACCAGTACAGTAACCATACCAGGAAGTACTTAATTTATTAAGCTACTGCTTTTCTTAATCTCAGTGGAGATATTTACTGATAAACAGCTACCTATGCAGCATTTTCATGTCGTTCCTAAATGAGCTTTTATCTCTCTCCCCTCACCACAAATCAGATTCTTCTGAGGAGTTCCCAGTACATTATCCTTTCCCCTGTGTAATTACCTTAATCAAGCTCCAGCTGTTTTTATTCTCAGAAGGTTTACTGCTGATATACAGCTACCCCCTTCGTAAGTGCAGGTCCTAAATGAGCTTTTTTCTCTGTTCCCTCACCACAATCCAGATTCTTTTGGGGAGATTTACCAGTACAGTAACCATACCAGGAAGTACTTAATTTGTTAAGCTACTGCTTTTCTTAATCTCAGTGGAGATATTTACTGATAAACAGCTACTTACGCAGCATGTTCATGTCGTTCCTAAATGAGCTTTTATCTCTCTGCCCCTCACCACAAATCAGATTCTTCTGAGGAGTTCCCTGTACATTATCCTTTCCCCTGTGTAATTACCTTAACAAGCTCCAGCTGTTTTTATTCTCAGAAGGTTTACTCCCTGATATACAGCTGCCTACCCTTCGTAAGTGCAGGTCCTAAATGAGCTTTTTTCTCTGTTCCCTCACCACAATCCAGATTCTTTTGGGGAGTTACCAGTACAGTAACCATACCAGGAAGTACTTAATTTATTAAGCTACTGCTTTTCTTAATCTCAGTGGAGATATTTACTGATAAACAGCTCCTATGCAGCATTTTCATGTCGTTCCTAAATGAGCTTTTATCTCTCTCCCCTCACCACAAATCAGATTCTTCTGAGGAGTTCCCAGTACATTATCCTTTCCCCTGTGTAATTACCTTAACAAGCTCCAGCTGTTTTTATTCTCAGAAGGTTTACTCCCTGATATACAGCTGCCTACCCCCTTCGTAAGTGCAGGTCCTAAATGAGCTTTTTTCTCTGTTCCCTCACCACAATCCAGATTCTTTTGGGGATACCAGTACAGTAACCATACCAGGAAATACTTAATTTATTAAGCTACTGCTTTTCTTAATCTCAGTGGAGATATTTACTGATAAACAGCTACCTACGCAGCATGTTCATGTCGTTCCTAAATGAGCTTTTATCTCTCTCCCTCACCACAAATCAGATTCTTCTGAGGAGTTCCCAGTACATTATCCTTTCCCCTGTGTAATTACCTTAATAAGCTCCAGCTGTTTTTATTCTCAGAAGGATACTCCCTGATATACAGCTGCCTACCCCCTTCGTAAGTGCAGGTCCTAAATGAGCTTTTTTCTCTGTTCCCTCACCACAATCCAGATTCTTTTGGGGAGTTACCAGTACAGTAACCATACCAGGAAGTACTTAATTTATTAAGCTACTGCTTTTCTTAATCTCAGTGGAGATATTTACTGATAAACAGCTACCTACGCAGCATGTTCATGTCGTTCCTAAATGAGCTTTTATCTCTCTCCCCTCACCACAAATCAGATTCTTCTGAGGAGTTCCCAGTACATTATCCTTTCCCCTGTGTAATTACCTTAACAAGCTCCAGCTGTTTTTATTCTCAGAAGGTTTACTCCCTGATATACAGCTGCCTACCCCCTTCGTAAGTGCAGGTCCTAATGAGATTTTTTCTCTGTTCCCTCACCACAATCCAGATTCTTTTGGGGAGTTACCAGTACAGTAACCATACCAGGAAGTACTTAATTTATTAAGCTACTGCTTTTCTTAATCTCAGTGGAGATATTTACTGATAAACAGCTACCTATGCAGCATTTTCATGTCGTTCCTAAATGAGCTTTTATCTCTCTCCCCTCACCACAAATCAGATTCTTCTGAGGAGTTCCCAGTACATTATCCTTTCCCTGTGTAATTACCTTAACAAGCTCCAGCTGTTTTTATTCTCAGAAGGAATACTCCCTGATATACAGCTGCCTACCCCTTCGTAAGTGCAGGTCCTAAATGAGCTTTTTTCTCTGTTCCCTCACCACAATCCAGATTCTTTTGGGGAGTTACCAGTACAGTAACCATACCAGGAAGTACTTAATTTATTAAGCTACTGCTTTTCTTAATCTCAGTGGAGATATTTACTGATAAACAGCTACCTACGCAGCATGTTCATGTCGTTCCTAAATGAGCTTTTATCTCTCTCCCCTCACCACAAATCAGATTCTTCTGAGGAGTTCCCAGTACATATCCTTTCCCCTGTGTAATTACCTTAACAAGCTCCAGCTGTTTTTATTCTCAGAAGGATACTCCTGATATACAGCTGCCTACCCCCTTCGTAAGTGCATGTCCTAAATGAGCTTTTTTCTGTGTTCCCTCACCACAATCCAGATTCTTTTGGGGAGTTACCAGTACAGTAACCATACCAGGAAGTACTTAATTTATTAAGCTACTGCTTTTCTTAATCTCAGTGGAGATATTTACTGATAAACAGCTACCTACGCAGCATGTTCATGTCGTTCCTAAATGAGCTTTTATCTCTCTCCCTCACCACAAATCAGATTCTTCTGAGGAGTTCCCAGTACTTTATCCTTTCCCCTGCGTAATTACCTTAACAAGCTCCAGCTGTTTTTATTCTCAGAAGGTATACTCCCTGATATACAGCTGCCTACCACCTTCGTAAGTGCAGGTCCTAAATGAGCTTTTTTCTCTGTTCCCTCACCACAATCCAGATCTTTTGGGGAGTTACCAGTACAGTAACCATACCAGGAAGTACTTAATTTATTAAGCTACTGCTTTTCTTAATCTCAGTGGAGATATTTACTGATAAACAGCTACCTACGCAGCATGTTCATGTCGTTCCTAAATGAGCTTTTATGTCTCTCCCCTCACCACAAATCAGATTCTTCTGAGGAGTTCCCAGTACATTATCCTTTCCCCTGTGTAATTACCTTAACAATCTACAGCTGTTTTTATTCTCAGAAGAGTTTACTCCTGATATACAGCTGCCTACCCCTTCGTAAGTGCAGGTCCTAAATGAGCTTTTATCTCTCATCCCTCACCACAATCCAGATTCTTTTGGGGAGTTACCAGTACAGTAACCATACCAGGAAGTACTTAATTTATTAAGCTACTGCTTTTCTTAATCTCAGTGGAGATATTTACTGATAAATGCTACCTACGCAGCATGTTCATGTCGTTCCTAAATGAGCTTTTATCTCTCTCCCCTCACCACAAATCAGATTGCTTCTGAGGAGTTCCCAGTACATTATCCTTTCCCCTGTGTAATTACCTTAACAAATTCCAGCTGTATTTATTCTCAGAAGGGATACTCCCTGATATACAGCTGCCTACCCCCTTCGTAAGTGCAGGACCTAAATGAGCTTTTTTCTCTGTTCCCTCACCACAATCCAGATCTTTTGGGGAGTTACCAGTACAGTAACCATACCAGGAAGTACTTAATTTATTAAGCTACTGCTTTTCTTAATCTCAGTGGAGATATTTACTGATAAACTGCTACCTACGCAGCATGTTCATGTCGTTCCTAAATGAGCTTTTATCTCTATCCCCTCACCACAAATCTGATTCTTCTGAGGAGTTCCCAGTACATTATCCTTTCCCCTGTGTAATTACCTTAAAACTCCAGCTTTTTATTCTCAGAAGGGATACTCCCTGATATACAGCTGCCTACCCCCTTCGTAAGTGCAGGACCTAAATGAGCTTTTTTCTCTGTTCCCTCACCACAATCCAGATTCTTTTGGGGAGTTACCAGTACAGTAACCATACCAGGAAGTACTTAATTTATTAAGCTACTGCTTTTCTTAATCTCAGTGGAGATATTTACTGATAAACAGCTACCTACGCAGCATGTTCATGTCGTTCCTAAATGAGCTTTTATCTCTCTCCCCTCACCACAAATCAGATTCTTCTGAGGAGTTCCCAGTATATTATCCTTTCCCCTGTGTAATTACCTTAACAAGCTCCAGCTGTTTTTATTCTCAGAAGGTTTACTCCCTGATATACAGCTGCCTATCCCCTTCGTAAGTGCAGGTCCTAAATGAGCTTTTTTCTCTGTTCCCTCACCACAATCCAGATTCTTTTGGGGAGTTACCAGTACAGTAACCATACCAGGAAGTACTTAATTTATTAAGCTACTGCTTTTCTTAATCTCAGTGGAGATATTTACTGATAAACAGCTACTACCAGGCATGTTCATTCGTTCCTAAATGAGCTTTTATCTCTCTCCCTCACCACAAATCAGATTCTTCTGAGGAGTTCCCCAAGTACATTATCCTTTCCCCTGTGTAATTACCTTAACAAGCTCCAGCTGTTTTTATTCTCAGAAGGTTTACTTGATATACAGACCTGCCTACCCCCTTCGTAAGTGCAGGTCCTAAATGAGCTTTTTTCTCTGTTCCCTCACCAAAATCCAGATTCTTTTGGGGAGTTACCAGTACAGTAACCATACCAGGAAGTACTTAATTTATTAAGCTACTGCTTTTCTTAATCTCAGTGGAGATATTTACTGATAAACAGCTACCTACGCAGCATGTTCATGTCGTTCCTAAATGAGCTTTTATCTCTCTCCCCTCACCACAAATCAGATTCTTCTGAGAGTTCCCAGTACATTATCCTTTCCCCTGTATAATTACCTTAACAAGCTCCAGCTGTTTTTATTCTCAGAAGGTTTACTCCCTGATATACAGCTGCCTACCCCCTTCGTAAGTTCAGGTCCTAAATGAGCTTTTTTCTCTGTTCCCACACCACAATCCAGGTTCTTTTGCTGATTAACCATACCAGGAAGTGCTTAATTTATTAAGCTACTGCTTTTCTTAATCTCAGTGAAGATATTTACTGATAAACAGCTTCCTACGCAGCATGTTCATGTCGTTCCTAAATGAGCTTTTATCTCTCTCCCCTCACCAAAACTCAGATTCTTCTGAGGAGTTCACAGTACATTATCCTTTCCCCTGTGTAATTACCTTAACAAGCTCCAGCTGTTTTTATACTCAGAAGGTTTACTCCCTGAAATAGAGCTGCCTACCCCCTTCGTAAGTGCAGGTCCTAAATGAGCTTTGTTCTCTGTTCCCTCACCCCAATCCAGATTCTTTTGGGGAGTTACCAGTAGAGTAACCATACCAGGAAGTACTTAATTTATTAAGCTACTGCTTTTCTTAATCTCAGTGGAGATATTTACTGATAAACAGCTACCTACGCAGCATTGTCATGTCGTTCCTAAATGAGCTTTTATCTCTCTCCCCTCACCACAAATCAGATTCTTCTGAGCAGTTCCCAGTACATTATCCTTTCCCGTGTGTAATTACCTTAACAAGCTCCAGCTGTTTTTATTCTCAGAAGGTTTACTCCCTGATATACAGCTGCCTACCCCCTTCGTAAGTGAAGGTCCTAAATGAGATTTTTTCTCTGTTCCCTCACCACTATCCAGGTTCTTTTGGGGTGTTACCAGTACAGTAACCATACCAGGAAGTACTTAATTTATTAAGCTACTGCTTCTCTTAATCTCAGTGGAGATATTTACTGATAAACAGCTACCTATGTAGCATTTTCATGTCGTTCCTAAATGAGCTTTTATCTCTCTCCTCACCACAAATCAGATTCTTCTGAGGAGATCCCAGTACATTATGCTTTCATTATCCTTTCCCCTGTGTAATTACCTTATCAAGCTCCAACTGTTTTTATTCTCAGAAGGTTTACTGTTGTTATACAGATGCCTACCCCCTTCGTAAGGGCAGGTCCTAAATGAGCTTTTTTCCCTGTTCCCTCATCACAATCCAGATTCTTTTGGGGAGTTACCAGTACAGTAACCATACCAGGAATTACGTAATTTATTAAGCTACTGCTTTTCTTAATCTCAGTGGAGATATTTACTGATAAACAGCTACCTATGCAGCATTTTCATGTCGTTCCTAAATGAGCTTTTATCTCTCTCTCCTCACCACAAATCAGATTCTTCTGACGAGTTCCCAGTACATTATGCTTTCCCCTGTGTAATTACCTTAATAAGCTCCAGTGATTTTATTCTCAGAAGGGATACTCCCTGATATACAGCTGCATACCCCCTTTGTAAGTGCAGGTCCTAAATGAGATTTTTTCTTTGTTCACCTCACCACAATCGAGATTCTTTTGGGGAGTTACCAGTACAGTAATCATACCAGGAAGTACTTAATTTATTAAGCTACTGCTTTTCTTAATCTCAGTGGAGATATTTACTGATAAACACCTACCTACGCAGCATGTTCATGTCGTTCCTAATGAGCTTTCATCTCTCTCCCCTCACCACAAATCAGATTCTTCTGAGGAGTTCCCAGTACATTATCCTTTCCCCTGTGTAATTACCTTAACAAGCTCCAGCTGTTTTTATTCTCAGAAGGTTTACTCCCTGATATACAGCTGCCTACCCCCTTCGTAAGTGCAGGTCCTAAATGAGCTTTTTTCTCTGTTCCCTCACCACAATCCAGATAATTTTGGGGAGTTACCAGTACAGTAACCATACCAGGAAGTACTTAGTTTATTAAGCTACTGCTTTTCTTAATCTCAGTGGAGATATTTACTGATAAACAGCTACTTACGCAGCATGTTCATGTCGTTCTTAAATGAGCTTTTATCTCTCTCCCCTCACAACAAATCAGATTCTTCTGAGGAGTTCCCTGTACATTATCCTTTCCCCTATGTAATTACCTTAACAAGCTCCAGCTGTTTTTATTCTCAGAAGGTTTACTCCCTTATATACAGCTGCCTACCTCCTTCGTAAGTGCAGGTCCTAAATGAGCTTTTTTCTCTGTTCCCTCACCACGATCCAGATTCTTTTGGGGAGTTACCAGTACAGTAAACATTCCAGGAAGTACTTAATTTATTAAGCTACTGCTTTTCTTAATCTCAGTGGAGATATTTACTGATAAACAGTTACCTACGCAGCATGTTCATGTCGTTCTTAAATGAGCTTTTATCTCTCTCCCCTCACCACAAATCAGATTCTTCTGAGGAGGTCCCAAAACATTATCCTTTCCCCTGTGTAATTACCTTAACAAGCTCCAGCTGTTTTTAAACTCAGAAGGTTTACTCCCTGATAAACAGCTGCCAACCCCCTTCATAAGTGCAGGTCCTAAATGAGCTTTTTTCTCTGTTCCCTCACCAAAATCCAGATTCTTTTGGGGAGTTACCAGTACAGTAACCATACCAGGAAGTACTTAATTTATTAAGGTATTGCTTTTCTTAATCTCAGTGGATATATTTACTGATAAACAGCTACCTACGCAGGATGTTCATGTCGTTCCTAAATCAGCTTTTATCACTCTCCCCTCACCACAAATCAGATTCTTCTGAAGAGTTCCCAGTACATTATCCTTTCCCCTGTATAATTACCTTAACAAGCTCCAGCTGTTTTTATTCTCAGAAGGTTTACTCCCTGATATACAGCTGCCTACCCCCTTCGTAAGTGCAGGTCCTAAATGAGCTTTTTTCTCTGTTCCCACACCACAATCCAGGTTCTTTTGCTGATTAACCATACCAGGAAGTGCTTAATTTATTAAGCTACTGCTTTTCTTAATCTCAGTGAAGATATTTACTGATAAACAGCTTCCTACGCAGCATGTTCATGTCGTTCCTAAATGAGCTTTTATCTCTCTCCCCTCACCAAACTCAGATTCTTCTGAGGAGTTCACAGTACATTATCCTTTCCCCTGTGGAATTACCTTAACAAGCTCCAGCTGTTTTTATACTCAGAAGGTTTACTCCCTGAAATAGAGCTGCCTACCCCCTTCGTAAGTGCAGGTCCTAATTGAGCTTTGTTCTCTGTTCCCTCACCCCAATCCAGATTCTTTTGGGGAGTTTCCAGTAGAGTAACCATACCAGGAAGTACTTAATTTATTAAGCTACTGCTTTTCTTAATCTCAGTGGAGATATTTACTGATAAACAGCTACCTACGCAGCATTGTCATGTCTTTCTTAAATGAGCTTTTATCTCTCTCCCCTCACCACAAATCAGATTCTTCTGCGCAGTTCCCAGTACATTATCCTTTCCCGTGTGTAATTATCTTAACAAGCTCCAGCTGTTTTTATTCTCAGAAGGTTTACTCCCTGATATACAGCTGCCTACCCCCTTCGTAAGTGAAGGTCCTAAATGAGATTTTTTCTCTGTTCCCTCACCACTATCCAGGTTCTTTTGGGGTGTTACCAGTACAGTAACCATACCAGGAAGTACTTAATTTATTAAGCCACTGCTTTTCTTAATCTCAGTGGAGATATTTACTTCTAAACAGCTACCTACGCAGCATGTTCATGTCGTTCTTAAATGAGCTATTATCTCACTCCCCTCACCACAAATCAGATTCTTCTGAGGAGTTCCCAGTACATTATCCTTTCCCCTGTGTAATTACCTTAACAAGCTCCAGCTGTTTTTATTCTCAGAAGGTTTACTCCTGATATACAGCTGCCTACCCCCTTCGTAAGTGCAGGTCCTAAAAGAGCTTTTTTCTCTGTTCCCTCAACACAATCCAGATTCTTTTGGGGAGTGACCAGTACAGTAACCATACAGGGAGTATTTAATTTATTAAGCTACTGCTCTTCTTAATCTCAGTGGAGATATTTACTGATAAACAGCTACCTACCCAGCATGTTCATGTCGTTCCTAAATGAGCTTTTATCTCTCTCCCCTCACCACAAATCGGATTCTCCTGAGGAGTTCCCAGTATATTATCCTTTCCCCTGTGTAATTACCTTAACAAGCTCTATCTGTTTTTATTCTCAGAAGGTTTACTCCCTGATATACAGCTGCCTACCCCCTTCGTAAGTGCAGATCCTAAATGAGCTTTTTTCTCTGTTCCCTCACCACAATCCAGATTCTTTTGGGGAGTTACCAGTAGAGTAACCATACCAGGAAGTACTTAATTTATTAAGCTACTGCTTTTCTTAATCTCAGTGGAGATATTTACTGATAAACAGCTACGTACACAGGATGTTCATTTCGTTCCAAAATGAGATTTTATCTCTCTCCCCTCACCACCAATCAGATTCTTCTGAGGAGTTCCAAGTACATTATCCTTTCCCTGTGTAATTACCTTAACAAGCTCCAGCTGTTTTTATTCTCAGAAGGTTTACTCCCTGATATACACCTGACTACCCCCTTCGTAAGTGCAGGTCCTAAATGACCTTTTTTCTCTGTTCCCTCACCACAATCCAGATTCTTTTGGGGAGTTACCAGTACAGTAACCATACAGGGAGTACTTAATTTATTAAGCTACTGATCTTCTTAATCTCAGTGGAGAGATTTACTGATAAACAGCTACCTACGCAGCATGTTCATGTCGTTCCTAAATGAGCTTTTATCTCTCTCCCCTCACCACAAATCAGATTCTTCTGAGGAGTTCCCAGTACATTATCCTTTCCCCTGTGTAATTACCTTAACAATCTCCAGCTGTTTTTATTCTCAGAAGGTTTAATCCCTGATATACAGCTGCCTACCCCCTTCGTAAGTGCAGGTCCTCAATGAGCTTTTTTCTCTTTTCCCTCACCACAATCCAGATTCTTTTGGGGAGTTACCAGTACAGTAACCATACCAGGAAGTACTGAATTTATTAAGCTGCTGCTTTGCTTAATCTCAGTGGAGATATTTACTGATAAACAGCTACTTACGCAGCATGGTCATGTCGTTCCTAAATGAGCTTTTATCTCTCTCCCCTCACCACAAATCAGATTCTTCTGAGCAGTTCCCAGTACATTATCCTTTCCCCTGTGTAATTACCTTAACAAGCTCCAGCTGTTTTTATTCTCCGAAGGTTTACTCCCTGATATACAGCTGCCTACCCCCTTCGTAAGTGCAGGTCCTCAATGAGCTTTTTCTCTTTTCCCTCACCACAATCCAGATTCTTTTGGGGAGTGACCAGTAGAGTAACCATATAGGGAGTACTTAATTTATTAAGCTACTGCTCTTCTTAATCTCAGTGGAGATATTTACTGATAAACAGCTACCTACGGAGCATGTTCATGTCGTTCCTAAATGAGCTTTTATCTCTCTCCCCTCACCACAAATCGGATTCTCCTGAGGAGTTCCCAGTATATTATCCTTTCCCCTGTGTAATTACCTTAACAAGCTCCAGCTGTTTTTATTCTCAGAAGGTTTACTCCCTGATATACAGCTGCCTACCCCCTTCGTAAGTGCAGGTCCTAAATGAGGTTTTTTCTCTGTTCCCTCACCACAATCCAGATTCTTTTGGGGAGTAACCATACCAGGAACTACTTAATTTATTAAGCTACTGCTTTTCTTAATCTCAGTGGAGATATTTACTGATAAACAGCTACGTACACAGGATGTTCATTTCGTTCCAAAATGAGCTTTTATCTCTCTCCCCTCACCACCAATCAGATTCTTCTGAGGAGTTCCAAGTACATTATCCTTTCCCTGTGTAATTACCTTAACAAGCTCCAGCTGTTTTTATTCTCAGAAGGTTTACTCCCTGATATACACCTGACTACCCCCTTCGTAAGTGCAGGTCCTAAATGACCTTTTTTCTCTGTTCCCTCACCACAATCCAGATTCTTTTGGGGAGTTACCAGTACAGTAACCATACAGGGAGTACTTAATTTATTAAGCTACTGATCTTCTTAATTTCAGTGGAGAGATTTACTGATAAACAGCTACCTACGAAGCATGTTCATGTCGTTCCTAAATGAGCTTTTATCTCTCTCCCCTCACCACAAATCAGATTCTTCTGAGGAGTTCCCAGTACATTATCCTTTCCCCTGTGTAATTACCTTAACAAGCTCCAGCTGTTTTTATTCTCAGAAGGGATATTACCTGATATACAGCGGCCTACCCCTTTCGTAAGGGCAGGTCCTAAATGAGCTTTTTTCTCTTTTCCCTCACCACAATCCAGATTCTTGGGGGAGTTACCAGTACAGTAACCATACCAGGAAGTACTTAATTTATTAAGCTACCGCTTTTCTTAATCTCAGTGGAGATATTTACAGATAAACAGCTACTTACGCAGCATGTTCATTTCGTTCCTAAATGAGCTTTTATCTCTCTCCCCTCACCACAAATCACATTCTTCTGAGGAGTTCCCAGTACATTATCCTTTCCCCTGTGTAATTACCTTAACAAGCTCCAGCTGTTTTTATTCTCTGAAGGGATACTCCCTGATTTACAGCTGCCTACCCCCTTCGTATGTGCAGGTCCTAAATGAGCTTTTTTCTCTGTTCCCTCACCTCAATCCAGATTCTTTTGGGGAGTTACTAGTACAGTAACCAAACCAGGAAGTACTTAATTTATTAAGCAACTGCTTTTCTTAATCTCAGTGTAGATATTTACTGATAAACAGCTACCTATGCAGCATTTTCGTGTCGTTCCTAAATGAGCTTTTATCTCTCTCCCCTCACCACAAATCAGATTCTTCGGAGGAGTTCCCAGTACATTATCCTTTCCCCTGTGTAATTACCTTAACAAGCTCCAGCTGTTTTTATTCTCAGAAGGTTTACTCCCTGATATACAGCTGCCTACCCCCTTCGTAAGTGCAGGTCCTAAATGAGCTTTTTTCTCTGTTCCCTCACCTCAATCCAGATTCTTTTGGGGAGTTACTAGTACAGTAACCAAACCAGGAAGTACTTAATTTATTAAGCAACTGCTTTTCTTAATCTCAGTGTAGATATTTACTGATAAACAGCTACCTATGCAGCATTTTCGTGTCGTTCCTAAATGAGCTTTTATCTCTCTCCCCTCACCACCAATCAGATTCTTCTGAGGAGTTCCCAGTACATTATCCTTTCCCCTGTGTAATTCCCTCAACAAGCTCCAGTTGTTTTTATTCTCAGAAGGTTTACTCCCAACATTAACAAGCTCCAGATGTATTTATTCTCAGAAGGGATACTCCCTGATATACAGCTGCCTACCCCCTTCGTAAGTGCAGGTCCTAAATGAGCTTTTCTCTGTTCCCTCACCTCAATCCAGATACTTTTGGAGAGTACCAGTACAGTAACCAAACCAGGAAGTACTTAATTTATTAAGCAACTGCTTTTCTTAATCTCAGTGTAGATATTTACTGATAAACAGCTACCTATGCAGCATTTTCCTGTCGTTCCTATATGAGCTTTTATCTCTCTCCCCTCACCACAAATCAGATTCTTCTGAGGAGTTCCCAGTACATTATCCTTTCCCCTGTGTAATTCCCTCAACAAGCTCCAGTTGTTTTTATTCTCAGAAGGTTTACTCCCAACATTAACAAGCTCCAGATGTATTTATTCTCAGAAGGGATACTCCCTGATATACAGCTGCCTACCCCCTTCGTAAGTGCAGGACCTAAATGAGATTTTTTCTGTGTTCCCTCACCACAGTCCAGATCTTTTGGGGAGTTACCAGTACAGTAACCATACCAGGAAGTACTTAATTTATTAAGCTACTGCTTTTCTTAATCTCAGTGGAGACATTTACTGATAAACAGCTACCTACGCAGCATGTTCATGTCGTTCCTAAATGAGCTTTTATCTCTCTCCCCTCACCACAAATAAGATTCTTCTGAGGAGTTCCCAGTACATTATGCTTTCCCATGTGTAATTTCCTTAACAAGCTCCAGCTGATTTTATTCTCAAAAGGTTTACTGCTGATATACAGCTGCCTACCAATTCGTAAGTTCAGGTCCTAAATGAGCTTTTTTCTCTATTCCCTCACCACAATACAGATTCTTTTGGGGAGTTTCCAGTACAGTCACCATACTAAGACGAACTTAATTTATTAAGCTACTGATTTTCTTTATCTCATTGGAGATATTTACTGAAAAACAGCTACCTATGCAGCATATTCATGTCGTTCCTAAATGAGCTTTTATCTCTCTCCCCTCACCACAAATCAGATTCTTCTGAGGAGTTCCCAGTACATTATCCTTTCCCCTGTGTAATTACCTTAACAAGCTCCAGCTGTATTTATTCTCAGAAGGGATACTCCCTGATATACAGCTGCCTACCCCCTTCGTAAGTGCAGGACCTAAATGAGATTTTTTCTCTGTTCCCTCACCACAATCCAGAGTGTTTTGGGGAGTTACCAGTACAGTAACCATACCAGGAAGCACTTAATTTATTAAGCTACTGCTTTTCTTAATCTCAGTGGAGATATTTACTGATAAACAGCTATGTATGAAGCATGTTCATGTCGATCATAAATGAGCTTTTATCTCTCTCCCCTCACCACAAATCATATTCTTCTGAGGAGTTCCCAGTACATTATCCTTTCCCCTGTGTAATTACCTTAACAAGCTCCAGCTGTATTTATTCTCAGAAGGGATACTCCCTGATATACAGCTGCCTACCCCCTTCGTAAGTGCAGGACCTAAATGAGATTTTTTCTCTGTTCCCTCACCACAATCCAGAGTGTTTTGGGGAGTTACCAGTACAGTAACCATACCAGGAAGTACTTAATTTATTAAGCTACTGCTTTTCTTAATCTCAGTGGAGATATTTACTGATAAACAGCTACCTATCCAGCATTTTCCTGTCGTTCCTAAATGAGCTTTTATCTCTCTCCAATCACCACAAATCAGATTCTTCTGAGGAGTTCCCAGTACATTCTCCTTTCCCCTGTGTAATTCCCTTAACAAGCTCCAGTTGTTTTTATTCTCAGAAGGTTTACTCCCAACATTATCAAGCTCCAGCTGTATTTATTCTCAGAAGGGATACTCCCTGATATACAGCTGCCTACCCACTTCGTAAGTGCAGGAACTAAATGAGATATTTTCTGTGTTCCCTCACCACAATCCAGATCTTTTGGGGAGTTACCAGTACAGTAACCATACCAGGAAGTACATAATTTATTAAGCTACTGCTTTTCTTAATCTCAGTGGAGATATTTACTGATAAACAGCTACCTACGCAGCATGTTCATGTCGTTCCTAAATGAGCTTTTATCTCTCTCCCCTCACCACAAATCAGATTCTTCTGAGGAGTTCCCAGTACAGTATGCTTTCCCCTGTGTAATTACCTTAACAAGCTCCAGCTGATTTTATTCTCAAAAGGTTTACTGCTGATATACAGCTGCCTACCCAATTCGTAAGTTCAGGTCAAAAATGAGCTTTTTTCTCTATTCCCTCACCACAATACAGATTCTTTTGGGGAGTTTCCAGTACAGTCACCATACTAGGACGTACTTAATTTATTAAGCCACTGCTTTTCTTAATCTCATTGGAGATATTTACTGATAAACAGCTACCTAGGCAGCATTTTCATGTCGTTCCTAAATGAGCTTTTATCTCTCTCCCCTCACCATAAATCAGATTGTTTTGAGGAGTTTCCAGTACATTATCCTTTCCCCTGTGTAATTACCTTAACAAGCCCCAGCTGTCTTTATTCTCAGAAGGTTTACTCCCTGATATACAGCTGCCTACCCCCTTCGTAGGTGCCGGTCCTAAATGTGCTTTTTTCTCTGTTCCCTCACCACAATCCAGATTCTTTTGGGAGTTACCAGTACAGTAACCATACCAGGAAGTACTTAATTTATTATGCTACTGCTTTTCTTAATCTCAGTGGTGATATTTACTGATAAACAGCTATCTACGCAGCATGTTCATGTTGTTCCTAAATGAGCTTTTATCTCTCTCCCCTCACCACAAATCAGATTCTTCTGAGGAGTTCCCAGTACTTTATGCTTTCCCCTGTGTAATTACCTTAACAAGCTCCAGCTGATTTTATTCTCAAAAGGTTTACTCCCTGATATACAGCTGCCTACCCCCTTCGTAGGTGCAGGTCCTAAATGTGCTTTTTTCTCTGTTCCCTCACCACAATCCAGATTCTTTTGGGGAGTTACCAGTACAGTAACCATACCAGGAAGTACATAATTTATTAAGCTACTGCTTTTCTTAATCTCAGTGGAGATATTTAATGATAAACAGCTACCTACGCAGCATATTCATGTCGTTCATAAATGAGCTTTTATCTCTCTCCCTCACCACAAATCAGATTCTTCTGAGGAGTTCCCAGTACTTTATCCTTTCCCCTGTGTAATTACCTTAACAAGCTCCAGCTGTATTTATTCTCAGAAGGGATACTCCCTGATATACAGCTGCCTACCCCCTTCGTAATTGCAGGACCCAAATGAGATTTTTTCTCTGTTCCCTCACCAAATTACAGAGTATTTTGGGGAGTTACCAGTACAGTAACCATACCAGGAAGTACTTAATTTATTAAGCTACTGCTTTTCTTAATCTCAGTGGAGATATTTACTGATAAACAGCTACCTACGCAGCATGTTCATGTCGTTCCTAAATGAGCTTTTATCTCTCTCCCCTCACCACAAATCAGATTCTTCTGAGGAGTTCCCAGTACAGTATGCTTTCCCCTGTGTAATTACCTTAACAAGCTCCAGCTGATTTTATTCTCAAAAGGTTTACTGCTGACATACAGCTGCCTACCCAATTCGTAAGTGCAGGTCCTAAATGAGCTTTTTTCTCTGTTCCCTCCCCAAAATACAGATTCTTTTGGGGAGTTACTGTTGAACCTGGGTAACTGCAGTCGAAATCAGGACACGGGGGATGCAAGGCGAGTGAACCAATGCACACTTTATTCCAAGAGGGCCAGGGTTTATATAGGGATAGAAACCGATTTTACAATTACAGGGTAAAAGATCAATACAGCATGACATTTGTCTCAAATACAAAAGTGGAGGACATTTCCTATTGTGAGGGCAGGAACTTGATACAATGCTTTTCTATTTACAGGAGGTAGTGACTACAAAGATTGTTGATAATAAAGCAAGGAATTGTATACAACCTAGGTAGAACTATAATTATCTACTAACTACTGTCTCAATCTTGACTTCTCAAGTACTTGTGAATAGAACAATGAGGAGACTTTTCTGTTTATTGTGATAATCTAACATTAAAGGCAGCTGGTCAAGCAAGTCTCCAAGCAAGTCTCCAGGCAAGTCTCCTCTAGGAGACTTGCTAAGTAGGGGGGAAAAAGGATTCTCACAACAACTGGTGGCTACCTTTGGCCCACAAACACCAGAAACTCCTTACTGGGAATGTTTTCCCAAGGGCCTATTAGTGTGCTAATGAGGCATCGGAGTAACCGTGCCGGGGCCAAATTTTTCCACTGGTTGGAGACTTTAATTCTCCAACAATTCCCCCTTTTTTATTAATTTTCCACAGCCCGCTTCTCTAGAAAGTTTAAGGGCAGTAGTAAAACATCAGAGGAATTATTCCTAGTGAAACGCTTCATTATAGCTATGATGGAACAATATCCTAAGAAAAAGACACTTAACATAAGTATCAAGCAATAGAGGCACTTCCAACACTATGGGTAATACTTTGCCACCACCCCCTAGGGTCTAGTCCTTCTAAGGTCTGAGCTAGTCCTTGGGCTATATCATCAATAGAGGAGGCATCTGGCAATTCCTTTTGAAAAGCTTCAAAACCTCCCTGTACAAGCTTTGTTCACTTAACGTACCATTTAGTAGGGCTCCATCTATAAGCATTTGTATATCATTCCATTCACATTCAGAGGCATTATATTTATAAGGTGTTACACAGACATGACTAGAATTCCAATCGCAAGTCAAAAACAATCGTTGCTGTAAAGCCAGATATTTCTGTCCAAGCCAAAACACTCCTCCTTTGACAGCTTCTATCTCATCTTGAAGGTGGGCATTTACTTCCAGCTGGTGTTGCCACAAATTGTGGGAGTCCTGGTGCCACTGCACCATAAAGTCATGAGTTTGTACAGATTGTCGCAATGCG